>NC_052360.1:58699211-58733216 GCF_009727055.1 Benincasa hispida | reverse complement strand
ACAAATATCAACACCATTTTTTGTAATAAACACTTTAGAGAAAAATATTGATATTTCGATTCAAGAAGACACTTTATAGACACTAAGTTCCTTTTTAAATCAGGAACAACAAATACATCATTCAAAATGAGAAATTTGTTATGTAAAGTCTGTCTCTTATACACATCTAGATGTGTATAAGAGACAGTGTCAACCCTCACTGGTGGTCTACCCCTTGGAGCAATAGGTTGTGGGTTAGCAGGTGTCTTCCCTTTACACCCTTCTTCTTCTTCCATTTTCTAGTGCCGAAAAAAGAAGGTGCTGACTTAGTTCCAGAGATCGAACTATTGTGAAACTTTTTAGATGATGAAGCAACATTTGTTTCACCCTTCTTCTCCTTGCTTTTCAGCAAATATTGGAAAGTTTGCAACTCGTTGAGTAGAGTTGTAAGGTTGTAGACAATTATGTTTCGTTCATCTCAGCCACGTTGAAGTGGATCATTATGTTGAGAATGTGTTCCCTAACAGATGACCCCTCTTACATCTGTGAGTTGAAGATGTACTTGAGAGCGTCGTGCCTAAGCTATGCAGAAGATTGTCCGAACATTCCCCTTAGAAACTCCATGATATTGCATGCAGTGACCATGGATTCATGCTTCTTTGCCAAAACTTCGTTAAGGTTGGCCAAGATATACGCTCGGGCCTTCACGTTCGCCCGTGTCCATCACTCATATGCTTCTCGAATGTTTCAAGTAGCAGTAGGAGGTGCAATAGGAGGACATTCCTCCGTAAGGACGAAGCGGAGTCATCGATGATCAAAATCTATTAATGGTGTTTTTCTAACTCGCGTAATTCTCGCCAGTTAGTTTATCGGCGGCAAGTAAACTTAAGGTCGCAATAGCCATAATTAAATTGTTGAAAAATGAACAAACTTAATTAAGTCTACTTGCATTAAACCACTTTTAGAAAACAAAACAAGTTTTAGCAAAATAGTCTGGTGTACCCTAAGTGACATCTATTTTGTAATGATGGTTCAGTGAGGCAAGACAAAAGTCACCGTAGGGTGATCAAGTGCCCCTTCACTGAAATGAGACATTCTCAACCATTAGACAGAAACAACTTCTTGTAACTGAATCTAATAGTCACCATTGTTCAATCCAGAATTTGTTAACATCCTTAACAATTATGTGTAAGTTTTGTTGGGTTTTATGCTCTAAAACCCGTAGATAGTAAATTTAACTTTTGACTGTTCATTAATAAATTATTATTGATGTTTTTTCAATAAAGAGTTATTGTTTATATTATGTTAATCATGCCTAAATAACTGTAATTCAATAAAATAACATCCTGGCTTGTTGTATGAGTCTTGAGCTATATATAGAGATATACGGGGATTATTGTTCAAGATATAACCTAAAGGGTCTATAGTATAGAGATAAGGTTGGGTACCTTATCCTGTAACACTATGGATACAACTCACTTTGTATTTGATATAAACATAATGATTCAACGTGTTCGTGTAGGAGACATGTGGGTGGAGGTATCCCATGTAATGAGTTTGCATGAAACCGGACCGCAAAATAGTAACCCCTGATTGTAACACTGTTGACTAGTTAGGTTTCTATTTCACTAAGATGACCTAGGCAACTTAGTCTCAATCTTGAGTGAGTTATGAACTCCTGTTCACAAGGGATTGTCCTTTGATTTGTAGGAGTGAAAGTGGCTGGCTCGCCGACTCAATAAGCCTACCATTTTGGGGACAAAACCGAGTGAATAGTTGGGAACATAATTTTATAAGATGGAATTCACTTCTTTCCTACTTTAGAAAAGTAGATGAGTGTTCCCGTAGTGGTGTTTCCGGGTCTTAAACATAGGGCCCTGCCCTCTCATTGGCCTGAGAAGGATCTTTGTTTGTTGGTTGGACCACAAACAGGTTGTTCATTAGAGGAACATTGGTACTTAAGGATGTAGAAGTAACCCAAGGGTAAAATGGTAATTTGACCCAGCTGGTGTTACGAATACTCATGAAGGACTAACTTGCTGTTATCGGTCTATATCTGTGGACATAGAAATATATCAACAGTGAGAAGAGTGCAACTATGAGTCTATAGTGGAGTGTGTCCACAGTTAACGAATATTGATTAACTCGGTTAATGAGTTTAGCCAATTAATCTCATATCATTGGAGCTTCTGATCTGTAAGTTCATTAGGTCCCACTGGTAGCTCAAAAAAGGATATTGAAGAAATTAAAGTAATTTGAATTGTTCAAATTAACTGAGGGGACATAATATAATGTATGTTGATACATTATAATATAAAGTTTATAATTTAATTAAACTTTATGATATAAAATTTATTTTTTAATTTGATCTAAAAATTAATTTATGGGAGAATTAAATATTTGAAGGATTTAAAATATTAAATATAATATGAATTAATTTCCTATTAAAACTATAGGTTAAAAATAATGCGCACAAGATGCACATTAAATTATATGAGAGAAAGATAATTGAATGTGATTCAATTATAAGGTTAAATTAAATATGTGATATTTAATTTAATGATTAATTAATTGGAGAAATAATTATTTTAATTTAATTATATTTAATTAAATATGATTTGAATAAATTAAATGAATTGAAACTATAGGTGATGTGAGATGGATGTATTAGAATATGATTCTAATACATATTTAATTAACTATAGGAGATATTTAATTATTATTAATTAATTTGATTAATTAATAATTATTTAATTTAATTTTTTAATAAATTAAATTCGATTTAATTTATTTAGTTAAATTAAATATATTTATTATATATAATTATAAATTAAAATTAGATTTATTTATTTTAATTAATAATAAAAATTAAATAAAAAAAGGGGGAAGGGAGATTATGTAACTCCCCACATTGGAGAGTTATGAGATTTATGGGGAGAGGGAGTCTTTTCCCTGATTTTTTCCCTCTCCCTCTGACTCTCACTCATACTCTGTGTTAATAGGAAAAAGAAAAAACCTTTCATTCTCATAAAGTTTTCTCTCATTTTTTTCTCCCTTACTCCAAAATCAAGAAAAGGTGATCCCACCATCCCGCCTCAATAGACTCAACAGATGATAATGGTGAAGGCTTTTTGGGAGTGTTGTATTTATTTTTCAGAGGATTTTCATCAACACATTTAAATGTAAGAAAGTCTTTCTTTTTTTAAGTTTTGAAAGTATATGTTTAGCCTAGGTTTGTTTTCCAATGCAAATTTGTTTGGTATTAAAACTAGAGTTAGATCTAATTTTTTCCGCTGCGAGAGGATTTAATCCCTTCAATTGGTATCAGAGCCTTCTCTGTTTTATTTTCAATTTTAATTTTGCATTGGTTAAAGGTGGGTTTAAATGCATTATGAATGTTTTTGGTTTGTTGCATACTGTTTGGGTTTAAATTAACCATATATTTATATGTTTTATGTGATTTGATCATGTAAGGCCCTTGCGTTTTGGACATTTTAATGTAAATCAAGTCTGTAAGTTCGTATCTAGAATTAAGTTGAAGATCGATGAAGATCGGGATCAATTTTGGCCAAAAACAGATGTAATCAGTGGTTGCCATTTGAAAAAAAGGGAAAAATTGGAAGATGACGGTGGTGGCAACAAAAGGAAGGGTTGACGTCAACATCAAACGTCGGCTAACATTAGTGTGACATCAACCCCAACGGTTCGTGTGGTTCGGTTTGAGGTTCGTCTGGTTCAGTCACTGACTTCAGCTTCACGGATGACATAAGCGTGACATCAGAAGGCGCGCATCATTTAGTCAATTCTCGATAGTCCGATTCAAGCAGTTTTGACCCGATTCAATTTTTTTTGTCCGGTTCAAGTGGTTTTGACCTGTTTTGAATTTTTTTCACGATTCGAGCTCTTCTGGTCCGGTTTGGGTGCGGTTGAAGACTACTTAGGATAAAATTAGTAAAATTAATGTAATTTTTTGCTTTAATTTTTCCTAGGGGCCAATTAACCAGTTCATTAGCTATTTAAATATTTTATTGAATGTCATTTAGATATAATCTCACCTTAGGTTAAACATATTCATGCATTTTTATATTACAAATGTTATAATATATAGTTTATGCATGATAGGTTAATTTCTTTATTAATATAATTGTTATATTTTTTTGAAATTAACAAAGCATGAAGCATGTAATTACTTAGATAAATATAAAGAGTTATATTTATTATAAAGTTTTGAGCATGCTTAATTGATTTTCATGTTTGTTTTAATATAAAGTGTTATATTTTTATATGAAAATCAATATGCATTGAGCATGTCACATCCATAGTATTAATGTAATTGTTATATTAAATTATGCAATGCATGTTATAAGGTTTGTTTATTAATTAATACCAGTGAACAACATGATTATAGGGCTAATCATTAAATTTTGATTTTTTTTTTAAATTAATGATTAGAAACCGTCAATTTATAATCAAGAATTGCACGCAAACATAGGATCATAAGATTAATAAATTAATTTTAAAATGTTTACAATTAATTAGACCTAAGATCAACTTCTAATAGGATTAGAATTTTTTTTCTTACTTTTTAAAATAGTTTTAATGAACTAATTAGGAAAAACATTACTATGATTATAAGGGAACTCTATTGGTGATGTTCTGTCTAAGGCTGGGGGTTTTTACGGTTAACAGAACACCTCCTACCTAGGAACTGACCCAGAACCTAAGTTGAATTAATCATAGTTTGATGTTAGCATGCATTGTCACTAAGTTAATTAAAGGAGTTTAATTCACCTAGAACATAGATTATTTTTCTTTTTGTAAGTGTTATAATAAGAATAGACTTAGAAAGATTACTTAGCCGAATTTATCTAAGTTAAATAAACCCTAAAAGATACGGTAGGACACTTTAGTAGGAAAAAAAATTACAAAACGAGATATTTAAAATCAAGTTTTGCTCCTACGTCCCTATATTCACAAGTGAGATCCATACTCGGCTTTGTGTCGCCTTAGGCTCGGCCTCCCTTCAGAAAGTATTTGTATGGGTCAATAACAAAGTGAATGGGGAAAGTGTCTATAAAAAGTGAGAGCGAGACACGTGTCAACTTATCCCTTGGTCTCCGCCCCTAGGTCATATCGTGAGATTCCTATAATCCGCCTGCATGTTGTCCTGGAGCAACCATCCCTTCAGAGGGTCTGATCATAAGATTCAGAAAATCGTGAACTCCTGGAAAGGGTAGGGTTTCTTAGGTTAATTACCAACAGTCGTCTTTCCTAACGGTAACCTATTAGTGCGTACCATTGGGATATGAAAGTGGGAGGATTACACTTACGGGGATGAGTTAAATGTGTTAACAAATCCTTGACCGAACAATGGTGGCTAAAGTCTATAGGAATATGAGTTATTCTGGAATTAGATTTAGCTGAGAATTGTCTCATTTTAGAGGATGAGTAGCTGAACACCCTTCGATGGCGGTTACATTAAACCTCTGAAGCATCGTTGCAAAACTAAATCAATAGTTTTTTAGGGTTCTTTGATTACCTATTTTGCTGAATTTGATTGGATTTTATGCATTCATTTGCTTGTGTGATGGGTTAAGGCAAAGACAACTAATACGATCGTTGTTTATTTTCAGCAATGTCTTCCTCTATAATAGCACTGCTTAAAACGAAAAATTAATCGGTGAAAATTATTCTACGTGGAAGTCCAACTTGAATACAATTCTTGTTGTAGACGATCTGCGGTTTGTCTTAACGAAGGAATGTCTTCCGACCCCTACTCGTAATGCATCCAGTGATAAAGGATGCTTATGATCGCTGGACAAAGGCAAATGAAAAAGCTCGAGTCTATATCTTGGCCAGCATATCTGAGATCTTGGCCAAGAAACATGAGGTTATAGTCACAATGAGAAAGATTATGGAATCTCTCCAAGAGATGTTTGGACAGTCGTCCTACCAACTCCACCATGATGCCCTCAAGTACATTTCTACTTGTAGCATGAAATAGGGCACATCTGTTTGGGAACATGTCCTGGACATGATGATCCAATTTAACATTGCAGAGGAAAATGGAGCGGTTATAGACGAGCGTAGTCAAGTTGCGTTCATCCTGGAATCTCTTCCGAAGAGTTTTCTTCAATTTCGCAGTAACGCGATGATGAACAAAATTCAATTCAACCTGACTATTCTCTTGAATGAGCTACAACTTTATTAGTCTTTTCTAAAAAAAACAAGGGATAGATAGAAGGAGAGACAAATGTTGCCCATTCTAAAAGAAAGTTCTACAAAGGTTCATCCTCTGGGACTAAAGCCATATCTCAATTTTCCACTTCTAAGAAGATTCAAAATAAGAATTCAACAAGGGGAAGGCTCTCGTGGCTGCTGACAAGGGCAAGAGAAAGGCTAAGGTAGTTGGCAAGGGTAAATGTTTCCACTGCAACGTGGATGGACACTGGAAGAGGAACTGCCCTAAGTACCTCACTGAAAAGAAGAAGGAAAAGGAAGGTAAATTTGATTTACTTGTTTTAGAAACATGCCTTATTGAGCATGATGAGTTTGCCTAGATACTTGATTCAGCAGCAACTAATCATGTTTGCTCTTCTTTACAGGGAAACAACTCTTTTCAGCAGCTGGAAGAGTGTGAAATGACACTTAGGGTCGGAACGGGAGACGTCATTTCAGCTTGTGCAGTGGGAGATGCAAAGTTATTTTATGGAAATAAATTTCTTTTATTAGAAAATCTATATGTAGTTCCTAAGATAAGGAGAACTTAGTATCTATTTCATGTTTATTAGAACAATCGTACTTAGTAAATTTTTCAGTTAATGAAGCATTCATTTCAAAAAATGGTGTACATATTTGTTGTGCTAAATTAGAAAACAACTTATATGTGTTAAGACAAACTGAAATAAAAAGCACTTTTAAATCATGAGATGTTTAAAACTACTAATACTCAATAAAAAAAGACAATGTAATTCTCCTAAAAGTAATAATATATATCTTTGACACTTAAGACTACATCACATAAACATCGATAGGATCGATCGTTTTCTAAAGAATGGACTTATAAATAAGTTAGAAGATGATTCATTACGACCTATAGAGTTGATTCATAGAGTTGGAAAAATGTATATCAGAAAAGAATTAATACATAGAGTTGGAAAAATCTTGTCTTGAGGGGAAAATGTATAAAAGACCTTTTATTGGAAAAGGTTATAGGGCCAAAGAACCCATACTGTTGATACATTCTGATCTCTATGGTTCAATGAATGTAAAAGCTCGAGGAGGATATAGATACTTCATATCTTTTAAAGATGACTATTTCAGATATGGTTACTTATACCTAATGAGTCATAAGTCTGAAGACCTTGAAAAGTTCAAGGAGTATAAGGTTGAAGTTGAAAACCTCTTAGGTAAAACAGTTAAAATGCTTCGATCTGATCAAGATGGAGATTACATAGATCAAAGATTCCAGGAGTATATGATAGAACATGGAATCCAATCCTAATTCAACGCACCTAGTATACCTCAGTAGAACAGTACATCAGAAAGGAGGAATAGAACCTTGTTAGACATGGTTCGCTCGATGATGAGCTATGCTTGATTTCCTAGCTCGTTTTGGGGGTATGCAGTAGAGACTGCAGTTCACATCCGGAACAATGTTCCCTTGAAAAGTGTTTTTGAAACACCTTTCGAGTTATGGAGGGAGCGTAAACCTACTTTGCATTACTTTCGTATCTGGGGTTGTCCAGCACATGTGCTTATGACAAATCCTAAGAAATTGGAACCTCGTTCAAGGCTGTGCCAATTTGTTGGTTACCCAAAAGAAATGAGAGGTGGTTTTTTCTACGACCCACAAGAAAATAAGGTGTTTGTATCGACAAACGCTACTTTCTTGAAGGAAGACCACATGAGGATCATAAACCACGTAGTAAGTTAGTGTTCGGAGAAGCTACTGAAGAGGCAACAAATGTTGTTGAAGATGAAATTGGTTCTTCAACAAGGGTTGATAAAGGAGCCAGTACTTTTAGGTCCATCTCGTCCTTCTAAATTGTTAAGAGTTCCTCAATGTAGTGGGAGGGTCATAACACTACCCGACCACTACTTGGGTTTAACTAAAACTCAAGTTGTCATACCTGATGATGGTATTGAGGATCCATTGTCCTATAGACAGGCAATGAATGATGTAGATAAGGACCAATGGGTCAAAGTCATGGACCTCGTAATGGAGTCTATGTCCTTCAATTCAGTATGTGAACTAGTTGATCTACCTGAAATGGTAAAACCCATTGGGTGCAAATGGATCTATAAAAAAAAGAAAGATGCAGCTTGGAAGGTACATACCTTCAAAGCTAAACTTATAGCAAAGGGTTATACCCAGAGAGAAGGGGTTGACTATGAGGAAGCTTTTTCTCCTGTTGCTATGCTCAAGTCCATAAGAATTCTCTTGTCCATAGCCACATATTATGACTATGAAATATGACAAATGGACGTCAAAACTGCATGTTTAAATGATAATTTTAAAGAGAATATTTTTATGTCTCAGCCCGAGGGGTTCATAATCCAAGGTCAGGAGTAAAAGGCTTGTAAGCTGAATTGATCCATTTATGGGTTGAAAAAAATGTCTAGATCTTGGAGTATTAGATTTGATACTGCAATCCAATCTTTTGGTTTTGACCAAAACATTGATGAGCCTTGTGTTTACAAGAAGATCATCAAGAATAAAGTAACTTTTCTAGTACTTTATGTGGAAGACATCCTACTCACTGGGAATGACGAGGGTACCTGATTGATATAAAAAACCGGCTAGCAGCCCAATTCCAAATGAAAGATTTGAGAGAGGCGCAGTATATTTTTGAGATCCAAATCATCAGAGATCGTAAGAACAAAATGCTAACGTTGTCTCAAGCAACATATACCGGCAAGATATTGTCTACATATTCGATGCAGAACTCCTAGAAAGGTTTGTTGCCTTTTAGATATGGAGTTCATCTGTCTAAGGAGCAATGTCCTAAGACAGCTCAAGAAGTTGAGGATATGAGACGCATTCCCTATGCTTCAACTGTGGGCAGCTTAATGTATGTTATGCTATGCACTAGGCCTGACATATATTTTGCTATAGGGATAGTCAGTAGGTACCAGTCCAATCCAGGGTTAGACCACTAGACAACGGTTAAGAATATCCTCAAGTATCTTTGGAGAACGAGGGACTACATGCTGGTATATGGGGCTAAGGATTTGATCCTTACAGGATACACCGGTGGATTAAATTTTAGATATTTACAATGGTTAACAAAGAGAAGATTCATTGGATAAGTTAGAAAATAATGTGTCTTCCAAAAATTATAGGTGGATTAAATTTCAGAGATTTATAAGGGTTTAATTAAGCTCTAATCGCCAAACAAGCCTGTAAAATTTTAGTGAATCCAAATACTCTTGTTTCATTGGTTTTGAAAAGCCTCTATTTTCCAAACTCTTCAATCATTGAGGCTCAACTTGGTAAAAAGTCTTCACCAATTTGGAAAAGTCTTTGTTGGGAAAAAACTTATTGATAAAAGGTCTAGGCTACAGGATTGGTAATGGTTCTTTTGTCCATTTTTTACTGATCCTTAGATTCCTTGCCCATATACCTTTAGGCCTATCTGTTTCAATCCCCTCCTTGTAAACTACAATTCATCCAAATGGAGCCTGGAATATTAATATACTATATGAGTTTTTGTGTGAAGATAATGTCACTTGTATCAAAAACATTCTTATTAACATCAAAATTCCTGACATAACTATATGGCATTTTGACAAATCAAGGATATACTCAGTTAAAAGTGGATATAGACTTTATATGAAAAAGATCATTGAAGAAGAGTCTTCCAATGAAAATAAAATGGTTTGGGTTTGGAACAACCTATGGAAATTAAAATCCCTACTAAAATCAAAACTTTTTATGGAGAGTCCTTCATAATATTTTACCAAGGAATGAACTCAAAAAAAGAGGATTAGATATCTCACCTCTTTGTCCAATATGTAATGTGAAAGCAGAATGTATTGATCACATTCTTTTTACATGCTCTAGAGCCAATGCTATGTGGAGATTATTCTCTGACTGCCCATCCTTATTTGAAGCTTTTAACTTCAGTTATGTTGATCGATGGATTCATATTTAATCATAGGAAGGTCATTCTTCTCTTGTGATTCTCTCCTTGAGAATAACGAGGAAGACTCCTTCTGGTGGTGTTCAAGAACCCAAGGTGTTTGTGTGGCTGTATTTATGGTGTTCAGGATCAACAAGAAGTAGTTTTGATCTTGATCTCACCGGAGAGAGGAAGCGAGAAGATTAGATCTTCAAGGGTTAGTCTAATTTCTTCCCATTACCTCTCTATATTTGTAGAACCATGCTAAGGGTGGGTGTTTATCTTGTAGTTTCCATTTGCTTTGTTTCTTAAATTTTGTAAAATAAGTTTCAAAGAAACAAGCGATCGTTCACTTTCACTGTGTGAGAATTCCAAATCCCTTTAGTAATGGACTAGTATACAATAAACTTAGTTGAACAACTTCTCACACAAACACTAATTCTTTTCAAAAAAGGCAAACAAAATCAACATAAGAGAATAACTCGAAATAAGAGAACCATTATATTAGACACAAAGTAACTAAAGGAAACCCATTAAGAAGCCCTTGGCCTCACCAAAGGTCAAATAGTTTAAGAACCAATTTTCTATAACAATAAAACAATACGAATCTTAAATTTATTTTTATTTTTACCTTTTATTTTGTTTTGGGGTGTGGTATTCATACGCATTTCATTTAAATTTAAAAAGATGACACCAAATTGAATAAAGATATTTTATAATCTCAAAATGTAACGGTAACGATAAGGTTTCCCATTGTCAATATCAAGAAAATGAGCGTAGCTCAATTGACATAGTACTCGTATCTCGATCTCGAGATTAGGGATTCGATTCTTCTACCCACAGTTTAATTACAATACCTTAAAGAAAAAAGGGCTCATCCAACCAAAGCCAAATGAATCCCAAATCTAATTCCCCTTCCTCTGATTTTCCCAATATTCATTTTCCCAAATTTCCACTTGTTTTAAGGCATTTAATTTCTTCTCCCGAAACTCATTGAGGACCGTTGGATCATGAGGCGGCAAATCGCACGGCTCTGTGTCACTAGGAGACTTCTCCAAGGAATCCTCCAAAAATTTCTTGTGCAAGCCCACGGTGGCGCCGGTCATCGTCTCCGGCTTTAGCTCCATCGCGCCGGACGGCACCGACGGCCGAAATTTAAGAAGCTTGCTGTATTCGTTTAGTAAATGGAACATGTAATCGTAGACTAATTCCATCTTTAGATTCTCTTGTAAGTACTTGCTCCCTTCTTCTCCTATTGCTTGTGCCTGTCATTAAATTTTGTTTTAAATTTTGCATTTTTATTACCCATTTTAAAGAGGAATAAACTATAAGGGTCAATAAAGACACTTTCTTCCTTTTTTAAAAAGGAAAAAAAAAAAAAAAAAAAAAAAAAAAAACCTATCATAAAATTAATGGTAGAGATTGATTTTAAGATTAATTCAAACTGCATTCACTAAATTTGAATATATAAAAGCAGATTGACTAAAATGAAATAAATCTTAAAATACTAAGATAAACTATAACCATATTTTAACATATTTTATTTAATGGGCTCTACGAATAATAATAATAATTTAGATTAGAGGTATACATTGGTTAGTCGGTGTCGATTTTGAGAGAAAATCGACATTGAAAACCAAAAAAAAAAGTGCATGGAATCGGATCGACGGTCGGTCGATTTCATCTTTTATATATATATATACACACACATATATATAAAGCCAAAGTGAATGAAAATGAAAATGAAAGATGAATTGATGAATGGTTATTGTTAGGTTAACATAATTCGAAAATCTTTTAAATTTAATCAATAAATTTTTTTATGAAAAAAAACTTAAATTAATCATGTAGTGGACTTAGAATTTGGGCAACATAAAAAAGAAAATAATAAATCAATACTAAGCAATAGGTTTGGGTTTGAGTTGATGATAGTGGACTTACTTTTATACTTTTTTTGAAAATAAAAAATAAAAAATAATATTTATATATCGGTCGGTCAGTCGATTTTCCAAAATTTGTTATATGAGAATCGAAAATCGACCAACCAAGTCAAGTTTGATAACAATTTTGTTTTTTATTTTATGTTTTTAAAATTTATGCTTTATCTTTAAAATTTTGAAATTTATGGCCTAATTTTTCAATTATGAAATTTATAACAATTTTCAAAATATATATATTTTTTCAGTTTTCAAAATTTGGCTTGATTTTTCAAAACATTGGTAGAAAGCATATAATAAAAATAAAAACTTATAAGTGGAAGTAAAATATTTTTCAGCTTAAATTTCAAAAAATAATTATCCAACAGAATTTAAATAAAAATACCAGCAATCTTTTTAGTTCAAATTTTGAACTTAAAAAATGATAATAAGAGCCTTTTTTCCTACCTAAACTATGTCCGAACAATCTATTATCATTAGACCAATAGTTCTATCGTTGTTTCTATTGTTGTAAAATTTATATTCAATTAGAAGTTGGATTCTTCCATCTTAATAGTGCATAATAATAATAATATATGATATATGAGGGATTAGAAAAGAAAAGAGAGAGGACCTGATTGGTGTTATTGTTACCCCATTGGACACCAAATTTAAGTGAAGGGCATTTGGATTGGTCGTTGATGGGCCAAAAGTGTTGCAAAGGAAGCATTCCCCTTATGAAGAAATCATAAAACCTTGGTTTCATATAAAGCGTCATTGAATCACATGTCATTATATACTTCTCGCTCACTGACCACGCCCATCCTTCTATATATATTTTATACCTGTTTTTCCATTTTTAAATTACTTTCTTTTTTAATCCACAACAATATCAATATATATGTTTCATGTTTTACTCCCATTTTAATTTCTTATATTTATTTTCTTTTCAAAAATATCTTTTTGGTCCTTATACTTATTTTTAGGTTTTAAAATATTACACATTTAGTTCATAAGTTTTGATTTTGGTTTTATAGATTTCAAAATGTTGCAATTTTATCGTTGACATTTGAGTTTTGTTTGAATCTGGTTTATGGATTTCAAAATCTTGCATTTTTAACCTCATTTTTTAATTAAATACTCACTTGCAAATATTCACGTCAATATCTATTAATTAATTTAAAATAATTAAGAAGTAAAATTTTAAATTTAATTTCAAAAATGATGAAAAATAGTGAAGCTTAATTAATTATAATTCATTTAAGTATTTTAATTTATTAACCTACATTAATACTGAAGACGAAAAATGAGTATTTAGTAAAAAAATTGAGGCTAAAAATGTAAATTTTGAAATCTATGAACCAAATTCAAACAAAATTCAAATGTCAGGAATAAAATCGCAACATTTTGAAACTTAAAGACTAAATTACAATCAAACTCAAAACTTAAAAGATTAAATATATAACATTCTGAAACCTAAAATCAAATAGAAATTAGATCTCAAATCTAGAGATAAAAATATATTTTTTTCAATAATTAAAATAGTTTTTTCAAAAAGTTTAAAATTGATAGACTAAAATAAAATATTTAAAAATTTATGAACCAAACAATATAAATATAGAAGTCAAGAGACTAAAATAGGATCTAAATGGTATGAAAGTTCAAGGTGGTTTGACTTTTAACATTATTTTCTTTAAATTCTAAATTTTCAAGTGTAAATTTGATCATAATGACTACTTTTTTCTTTAATGTAAAATTGATGGATTAAAATAGAAAATTTGAAAATTTAAGAACTAATACAAAATATAAATATGAAGTCAAGCGATTAAAATATAATTGAAATGTATAAAAGTTAATTTATTATTATTATTATTATTATTATTATAATTATTATTATTATTATTATTTACTTTCATACTTATTTTATTTAATTTCAAAATTTCCAAAAGCTTTGTTTTAGTTTTTCCTCGATTTTTAAATACTATTTTAATTCTTAAATTAGTACTAAACTAGGATAAAAGTGAAAGTTGTAGAACTATAATAGAATTAAAATCTTTATTTTTATTTTCTAGTAAAAAGAAAATGAATTACTCACCTATGGGTGCATTGATCTTCTAGATTTGATTGCTTGTACCCTTCTTTGGATTCTTTATCCCAATCCTTCAAACAAAATTAGTTTTTAACAAGAATTCATATGTAAATTTTAAGTCTAAATTTTCCCTAAATTGAGTTAATTTATAGAGTTTCCTTCACATTTTAAAATTTTTAATCCTAAACAACTTTTAATTTCATCACACACTTTTAATAAACACAATCCTAATAAAATGTTGTTAAAAAAAAAACAAAAAAACAAAAATTTCAACTTTTAAAACGTTGTTCGGATATTGCATATAATCAAGATAATAACTTTTTGTATAACATGTCAACATTTTTATGTATTCATATAGTTCAATATCAATAAAAAAAAAAAGTAGGATGAATTAGCATTTTTATTATCATTAAATATACAAATAAATCACCAAAATGTATATTAATAATGAAAATTTTCAACTTATTATTATTATTTTTTTTTTAAAAAAATAGCTTTTTGGTTCATAGGTTTTAGTTTAGTCTCTAAATTTTAAAATATTACCATTGTACTCTTAATATTTGAGTTTTATTTCAATTTAGTTCTTAGGTCTTAAGATATACATTTTTAACATCAATTTTTTTTTTAAATACTCACTTTCAATCATTAGCGTTAAATCTTTTAATTAATTTAATATGAAGTGAAATTTAAAATTTAAAATTTAAAATTGATATTGTGATGAAAAATAGTAAAACTTAATTCATTATAATTCTTTTAAACTAATTATAGACATTAATACAAAATACCAAAAGTGAGTATTTAGTTTTTTTTTTTTTTAAAAAAAACAAGTGATATTAAAACTATAACTCTTGAAACCTAGAAACGAAATTGAAACAAAACCCAAATCTCAAAAGTAAAATTGTAACATTTTAAAATCTAAGGACTAAATTGAAACTAGACTCAAAACTTAGAGATCAAAATTCAAAAAAAGTAAAATGCTTTTTATTTTAGTATAATATGGATGAAAAAATTAGAATCATACGTGGTGGTTGCTAACACATATACTATAAGTCGTTAAGTTTATTTTGATTAATTAAATATCTATTTATTATTTGAGGTTTTTAATTCAAATATCTTTATAAAAATGACGTTGAGATTTGGATTGACATAAACACACTTAAAATCTGGACAAATATTAGATATAATTTTAAAGGTAAGGTAATGTAAAAAAGAAGAGAGAGAGAAAATAAGAAACCTGAACATATAGGAGAGTGTCCCAATTATGTTGCTGAGTGAGATTGCATTTGAGAAGGTCTTTTCTAGAAGGGTCAACATATGGGTTACCTTTCCAATAAGCAAAGGGCACCCTGTCCTTCCATTTGGTTCTTTTGTTCCCTTCTTTTATGTCTTCCAATACCATTCTCCAAGGTTTTATGTTTATTTCACCCCTATTTAATAATAATAAACTCAACATAATTATACTTCTATTGCTTCAACCCTCATCCTCATGTTCTTATATTATACCTACCCATTTATCTATTCATTTCATTCATCATAAATATAAATTTCTCAACAAAAAAAAAAAAAAAAAATCATCATATTTGTTGCTTAATAGTTTTGTTTGTTTTGTTTACTACTTTAAATAATATTCCTTCAATTTTAAGTAATGTTTTAAGAATTACTAGAAAAGGCTCTATGTATACTCTAGGTAAGTTAATAGAATTTCACTGATTTCAACTCTATACTTAAACTAGAAGGTTTGAATATTTTCCATTGACTAATAATAATAAAATTATTTTTAAAAAAGAAATGTTTAAATACTTGTTAGGTGTGGTTCATTTTGGTTCATGTAGTTTCAAATTTCAATTTGTTTATTTTATTTATTAGTTTAAATGATATCCTTCAAATTCTAAGTAATGTTTTAAAAATTATTAAAAGAAACTTTAAATTTACTCTAATTAAGTGAGTTGAATTTCACTACTTTTAACTCTAAACTTCAACAAGTTTAAAAATTTTCCATTGACCAATTTATTAAAAAAAATGTTAAAAATCAAGTTCTATATACAACTTTGGCCATAAAAAAATTATCACTTTGCTCCATGTATTTAATTTTGAAATATTCATTTTAGTTTTTGTACTTTACACTTTGATTTGTTTTGGTCTATGTACTTTTAAAAAGTAAAATTTGATCCCTGAAAATAAAAAATATTAAAAATGAAAAAAGAGGGATCAAACGGACTACTTATTAAAAATATAATGACTAAAATGAACCTAAATTTATATTACAAAGATCAAAATGAACTAAAATTGAAAGTATAAGGACTGAGTAGTATTTAAACAAAAAATCAACTAACAAAATACCTAAGATCATTTAAAAAAATGCCCAAATCAATCATAAGAGAAACTCAAATAACGCTCACATCTAACACAATTAGAAGAACCATCCAACTATGTAAATAAATTCCTATAGCTAATAACAAATTAAAAAAGAAAAAAAAAAAGAAAGAAAGAAAGAAACCAAATTACTAATGATATAATTAACACACTACTAAAGCTACGTTTAGAGTACTTTTGAAAGTGTTAAAACATCCATTAGGTTTGCAATGACTTTAAAATACGAGTCCAATTGTTCAAAATTAATTGTATCATGCGAGTAAAAATTATTTTCTCTCTTTTAAAAATTACTCTTTGGCATGCATCCAAGAGCTTAAATCAATATATTTAAAGGTTTAACTTTTCCTTATAAGAAAAAAAAAAAAAGTTTAAATATGATTTTGGTCCCCTGAATTTTAAATCTTATTCTATTTTGATCCCTAAATTTTAAAAAACATCCGTTTTAGTCTTTGAACTTTTAAAAAGTAATTATTTTGGTCTCTATTGTTAAGATTATATTAACTCTTTAAGATGAAATCGGCCTAAGGATGAAATTGCAACTAGCATAGATTTAACAAGCTAAGGGTGAATTTTTTTTTTTTTTTTTTGCATGACTAATTTATTTGGTGGTCGAGTCATAAAAAAAAAGTTATCTCGCTATTATGTTTAAGAGTTAACAAAATTTTGATAAGAGGGACCAAAGAAACATTTTTTAAAAAGTTTAAAGATTAAAATGGACGTTTTTTAAATATTTAAGGACCAAAATAGAACGAAATTCAAAATTGAAAGATGAAAATAGGATTTAAACTTAGAAAAACCAATAAATATATATGAATGGTAAACTTCAAGATCTAATCATAATACTAAGATAAATAGAAAGGAAATTAATGGAAGAAAAGAGAGATATAATGGAAAAGAAAATAATTACCATCCCCAAAAGGACCAATCAGGAAAAACAATATCCAAACTGGACTCATCAGAGCAGTAACGGAACAATGGAGGTGGGCCCGACTTTGGATCCAAAAAGTCATTAGATCGGACGACTGGGCGATCATCACAGTCAAACATCAGTTCAAGATCTGGCAATCTTCCAGGGTACCATCTCACAAGTTGCAAAAGCCCCCACATAGTGAACAGATCTCTGGTCTGGATTGATCGTTTATATTTCTCTACGTACACCCGCCCGTCTACGATTACTACTCGAAAATGGGCCATTTTGCGGGCCCGTTCCACCATTTCTCTCGTTATCCCCGTTTCTCTCCATGGCCGTAGATCTTCGTGGATCCAACGGAAGTGCGGCGGACACGTTGCGTTTGTTGAACCGTCGGAAATTGACCTGTTGTTCTCAACCCCTTTCACCCGCCAATATATTGGCTGCGACAAGAAATAATAATAATAATAATAAATTATTGAAATCGATATAATAGGTGAATTAAAAATTCTATTTATAAAATATATAATAGTTATTTATTAATTTAAATAAAACTTTCAAAATATCAATCCACTTCTACATTTGATTGATATTTTTCATAAAATTAAAACGTCGACAATTTAAATTTTGTTATTACTTCTATCTTTTTCTTTTCTTTTGTAAAATTACTCTCTCGATAATTCAATACTAATTTAAAAAACACAAATAAGTCCATTTTTGGCATATAAATCAATTTTTAAAAAAATCACAAAAAACCAACGATGTAGTTTTGATTTTCTAAGACTTGCCCTTTAATATTATTATTAATAGATGCCCTTTTAAATTGTTAGTTTTAACAAAATTGATATATAAGGTAGGTGGCATTTAGGGAATAGATGAATATAGTAACAAGACAACTATGAATAATGATTACTCAAAAAAAAAAAAAAAAAAGGAAAAAAAAAGACAACCTTTGAATGTATTAATTTCATTAAAATTATTATTTCTTTTAAAAAATAACATTGATATCCATGAATTTTAGACCTTGCAAATCCAAAACAAAACTAATATCATCTCAACTAAGCCTAAGACACCTTCAACTTTGTACAACATAATCACAATACAATCAAATATTTGTTTCAATTGAGATAAAATTTGTACTATCAAATTCAAGGTTCGATATTTACTCCCTAAATATTGTCAAAGAATAAAAAAAAATTAAAGACATACCGCTTTAATCCAGTCGAGACGAATGAAGAGGCCGAGGAGAAAGAAGAGGAAGAAGAAGAGAAAAGAAGCGATGGTTTTGAAGGAAGGTTTTGTCCTAGATGAACGCCACCGCCATCGCCATGTCGGAGGTTGAATGGAAGAAGAAGAAGAATCATAGCAGAAGATTTGGTGCAGATTTTTATCAGTGCATCGTTTCATTTTCTTCTTTGAATATTATGAAGTTAAGAAATGATATAGAGAGAAGAAGAAGAAGAAGGAGAGAAATTCGGTATGAAATTAATTGAAGGGAAGTGAAAAAATGGGGTAGGGTTGAAATTGTAATGTAAAGGCAAAATCAAGTTTTAATGGCTATAACTGTAAATTTTCGTTATCTTTTTGTTAAAAATGAAAGAATATGAAAAGAGATATTGTATTGTATTGACTCCTCAAAAGTCTTCTATCAACTTATAATTCTTCGCCTAACTATTTAATTTATATGAACTACTTTATTACTACACATTTTTTCTTACGCTACACAATCCACTCCATTTTCCCATGTTTACATTTTTTTTTTTTTTTTAGCTTTTTCTTTTCACACAACAGCTCATCAATCTTTGATTGTTGAAAGCAAGTTGACTAAGAATACTGATTAGTTTTTGAATTTTTAATTTTGTATCTATGATGGATGTTTTTGATAAATTTGGAATTTTTAAAAATTAAATTATTGAATTTTATATTTAATGTAACTTTAGTCTTTTAGTTTTTTTTGTTTGGAAGAATCATCCATTTTTAAAAATACAAGAGTTTAAGGATTAGATTAAAATTTTGAAAGTTCAAAGATCAAATAGACACAAATTTTAAAGTAAATGGACTAAATTTATAATTCAACCCACAAAAACAGTTGATTATGGATATTAGTTCAATGTTCAATGTTCTTATTACTTGTGTATATATACGGTATTTTTATATATAGAAGCCATGTTTATGCATTGTCATGTGTTTATTGTATATCTACTAACTTAGTTAATTATGGATAATACATGAACTACTGGGTTAGGCTCACTACTCGCAGGCAACTGGAACATGTATCAGTAGGAAAGAGAGACACCCAACGTAGATAGGGATGAACATAATAGATCTAGAGGCTAGAGCAAATCAAATACACATCTAAAAAGCAGGGAAGAATAAATTTGACCCACGAATGGAACTCCAACAAAGGCGACCTAAGTAGAACTTCCACAAATCTAATGACACGACGATAAGCTTTCAAAGATAGATTTGGTCGACCAACTTATCCCACTTTAGATTTGTTCGGGTTTTATTGTGGGGTTTATAAACTATGTACTACGTACTACATATAATATGAGAATGTAATACATAATATATATATGGATTTATTTCTACCTTTTGTTTTCAATTTCAAATATATATGAGTTCATCTATCTTAATTTATTCCATAATTTATTGTGTATTAGTACTATTGTACCCATATTGTTATATAATATGAGGTATATATTTGCAAAATAACTCTATATGTATATAATAACAAAGTACGTGAAATGTATATCCTAATAGAAATGAGACTAAAATTAAAATATGTGGTATATACTATGTAATGACTTTAAATATATGTATTTGTTGTATGTACATTTTAAATAACCCTGTATATATATATTTGAAATAATATTATATATATTTTAAAAAAAACCCTCGTATATATGCACAAAAATTAAAACGTAGACGAAAACAAAGATTTATAATCATAAATTGCATTAAATGAAATCCCAAAATATGAAATAGGTAAAAAAAAAAAAAAAAAAAAAAGAAAAAAAAAAAAGAAACTTTGTAGTTGATTGGAAAAATAGGGGGGAAATTTTGGTAATATAATTATGAAAAATCTTGTATTAAAGAATGCAAACAAGAATTCATAAGTATTGTTTTATAAAGTCAATATTCGAATTTTTGTAAATAAAGAAACGAGTCAATATTGCAAATTTCCTAAACTCAAAGTGTAAGGGTTCATTTGGTCCAAAATTATAATTAAAAGTTAATTCAAATTTTATGACATTTATGATTTAAAAAGCATTTTACCGTGTAAAATCTCTTTAAAAAAATAGCCCAATAATTCTTTAGGTCTTCAAATTGAGGTTTTAAGTTGTATTATTTGACTTATTTTCACTAATTTGTTGTCAATATTAAAATTAATTAAAAATTCTACATCATAATTATTTCAGATTTATTAACTAAAAATTAACATAAAGGCCAAACATGGATATTAGTGAAAAATATTAAAGTATAAAATTTTAAAATTTAGAGACCAAATGAAATATGAATTCAAAGTTTAAGGATAAAAGTATAACATTTTTAAACTTAGATATTAAATAAAATTAAGTTGAAAACTAATATTAAAATGTAATATTCTAAAAGTTAGGTCAAAAGGGAGATAATACTCAAAATTACATAGAATTAGAACAAAAGACACTTTTCCTCATTTTTATATTATGAAAGTTATATTCCAAATTAAAAAAAAATGTATATCCTAACATATGCCAAAGAGTCAAAAGTATTGAAAGGAACTATCAAATGAAATATAAAATAGTTACCAGCATATCTAGACTTTATTTTCAATGGACTATGTGTAAACTTATCTTAACGATAAAAGAGATATAGTTATTTATTTACTAATGAACGGTAAGTTTATTGAACAAATTGAACCAATTCACCTCATTAAATTTAATTTATTTGATTGAACGTTTTGAATAAAGAAAGTTAGAAGATTAATGTGAGCATAAATTTATTTATATTATATGTGCGATCAATTTTTTCAAATTTTAAAAAGTTGTATTTTCAGTTTGAGAAGCTTTAACACCTTCTGAAATTTGTGTTTGAATTTAAGATTGTTGATATAATGAAATATTCACTCCTGAATTTTACCTATAAAATAATAGTTCACGATTGTTTTTGTAGAAACGAAAACATAATATTATATTCACTTTCTAGATTTATTTATTTTTTATTTGAAAGTGGAAGAAAAAGGAAAGTAGTTGAAAGATTTAAAGGAAATTTTGATAGATTATTTTGAGGATTCAAGTTCACCTATATTTTCTTTTAGAAAAACTTTAAAGAACAAATAAATCTTTATTTTCAGTTTTATTTGTGTTAATAAAAGTTTATAGACCGAATATGAGCAAAATATATAAGATACTTTAAACTCTACAGTTAGTAGAATGAAAACATCGATTATTTTTTAAAAAACAATAAATATTGACCGATGTTTAAATGAATGATTTTCATCTCGTAATTTATTAGCTATATTTTAAAATCAGGTCAATATCAAATATGTTACTGGTACTTCAAATTCGTCTCTTCTAACATTGTTAAACAAACATTTCTCTAGCATTAATTGTGCACTAAAGAGATGTTAATGGAATTTAAAGCTTGGTGCTTCTAATTTCATTGAGAAGACAAGACATTTATTTTGATATGGCCAATAGTTCTTAGGGATAGGAATATAGAAAAGTCTCACACAACAAATGGTCAAAAGTAACCATTAAAATATGTGGTGAGAACTGAAAAGTGCACATACACTACTTAGAGAACTCGAGGTCAATGTTGTCATTTCATATTCTCTTTAATGGAATGCCATTGGCTTCATTCTTCACTTGTCAAACTATCTTGTGATAGGAGAGTTCGGCATTGATAATAAAAATTAGTCACATCTTTGACATCTTTAATAAATATTTGTTGTAAAAAATCATTTATTAATAAGATATATACTCGTAACAACACTTATAACTTAGTTTCGAAATAAAAACAACTTAAAAACTTATTTATATAATTTTTAAGAGAATTAACTTCATATATAAAGTTAAAGTTTAGCTTACATGAGCTTCTAGATTTGAGTTCATATATAGTTACTGAATTTAAGAAACTGTCTAATAAGTCTTTGAATTTTTTATTTTTGTGTTTAATAGATTTCTAAAATATAATTTTATATCTAATACATCTCTTATATATTTAAAAATATTAAAAATTAAATGTTATTTTAGACATTTTGAAGAGACTAGAGCCGAAATTAAAAGTTTAGGAATTTATAAGTCACATTTTTCAACACTTTGGAAATAAACTTGAAATTTGATATTCATATGAATATAATTTTTAGTACACTGATATATGATATTTGTATTAAGTAATACTAATTACAAAATTATTATAAACCTTTATAAAATTGTCTAACTATATATATAAGCAAAAAAATCATTGAATCAATTTTAAAAAAATAATTTTATAAAGATCTAAGAATATTTAGTTCTATGTATACGTGAGAAAAATTAAAATGGAATTACGTTTTCCTAACTATTTCAAGTGTACTAAAAATTAAATATTGTATACATTTTTCAAAATAAAGACAATAATTTATATATGTGTTAGCTGATTGGAAACTAAAAGTTACAAAAATAAAATAAATTAAACAATCTAAATTAAAAAAAATAAAAAGAAACAACTTATCTTATTACTTGAGCCGTAGTCTAATGTCAAGATTGTTGCGTTCCTAACCACTGGACCAAGATCCTAATTTAGGGAGGCACGTGCCCCTAACCTTTTAATAGACTCGTCCGTTTTTTTTTATCCGATTTGTAAAGTTTGTAAACCAAATATTGAGTTGAGTTAAACTCAATTCAACCTAAATAATTTAGGTAAAGAATTCGATTTGATATTAACTTTAGATGACAACTCAAGCACGAACCATAATTAAAAAAATAAAAAAAAAAAAAAAAAAGTTAAACCACTACCAGCAACCTTAGGTTCTGATTTGAACTCTAATTCTTTGAACCTTATAGCTGCAATAGCAACATAAGAGAATTGATAAGAATTGTAGCTTCACATTCCTTGCCTAATTTTTCATCAATTT
Source organism: Benincasa hispida (assembly GCF_009727055.1). Classification (NCBI taxonomy): domain Eukaryota; kingdom Viridiplantae; phylum Streptophyta; class Magnoliopsida; order Cucurbitales; family Cucurbitaceae; genus Benincasa; species Benincasa hispida. The sequence continues at coordinate 58,709,725 of NC_052360.1, read as the reverse complement.
GATTAATCTTTGAAGTTAACTTCTTAAACTCATCTAAATTTTTATCCATAGTCTTTATTGCATTCATCTTGAAAGAAAAGACTTTCTTTCAAAAGATAGATCTTATTAGGAAAATCTTTCCTCACATACATAGTATGTAATGTCTTCCACACATCTTGCATAGTTGATTCGTCAATGACCTGTTTCATCACATTATAAAAAATGTTCAACATTGTTGTTTTGTAGGTAGATTCTTCATTCGTTTGTTTCTCTTATGCAGTTAAGAGTATTTAGTAGGGATTTCAAATTTTCTAAACCTTTTAAAGTTGTAGGATGAGTTAGGATTGTTTTGATTTTCTTAGACCATAATGATAGCATCGAAAATGTGCTATCTTGCCTCGCTTAATTTAGGATTGTTCATAGATTTTATGTATTTATTTGATCATTTTATAGGTTTGAGGCACCTAAGAGATAGAGTTGGGCATTAGTGACGAAATATGGCTAATTAACGGGACAAAATGAAGCTTAATTGCAATCGGGAAGGAAGAGTTGAAAATGACAGTTTTGCCCCTGCAAGCATGGCGTCATGCTCGGTGTGAAAAGGTAGAATGCCTTGCGACGCTATCCTAGAGCTCTGCAACTCTCTAAACATGAATGACGCGGATTTTCGTTAGCACTGTGGCGCCATCCCGATTATTATATTAACAACTTTAGCTGCTAGGGTTATTATCTCCGATCCCAACCGAATTTCTTTTGTTTCTCTCTCTCTCTTTTTAATCTTGGATGTGATGTATCCAAACCCTACCTCGCTGATCTTCATGTCAATTATGGGCTAAGGTACTTATTCTATCCTAGGCGTAGAATAAATTTTCCCCGATAATGTAACTTGTGAAATTTTTATCATTTACTTATAATTCCATGATTTATTTTTGGATTCTTTTTCTATCTTTGAATGTTTATGATTATATTTCTGCTTTGAGGTTGTATGAACATTAGTTAGGTATTTGATACATGCAATAAAATGCATGTTTTTGGGCTTTTATTTGTGCATTTTTACTTGAAAAAATGGATTATTGCATGTGTTTTCACCTAAAATTAGTCTTAATAAGTTAAAATGAGCTTAGGAGTGTCTTAATGAGCTTAAAAGTTACAATTTACTGATTTTGAGGTGATTTTGTGGACTTTTGCAAGTGCCTTTGGCTAGACTACGAATTTTCGTTTGATGTGGCCGCATCAGTAAGCCTTAATTTTTCAGATTTCAAACCAGTCAATTATGATTGTTATTTTTGAAGGAAATCGGATCTGAGATTTCCATGAGCAGCGGAACAAAATTATTCCAAATTACAATCATGAATGAACATAACATTTACTCGACTTCAAACATAAACAGTTATGCAAATCATATAGAAATTATAGCATGAAAGTCTCAAAAGCACAAAGGGAAAACTGTATAAATAATGGCAGAAGCATCTCCACACTCTGTTGCGCACGAACGGTTGATCTACTGCGACCACGAACACTCGATCTACACGACTGAAACACCGCACGAACTCTTCGCGCTCGTCCTCAACAATCTCCTCGATTACGAACTCCTCCGCAACAACGAACGGCCTCCACAGCACCACGAACGGCCTCCAGAAAACCTCGACGATGTCGAGTTGAGTCTGACACCACCAACAAGGCTACCTTGGTATTCTCGATGTGAGAATCCGGAGGGTGGGCTTTGTTCGGACTTGGTATAAGGTAGACGAATGGAGGAAACACCGATCGTGAACACGACTAGACAAGTGAAAGAAGGCGGAGACCTATCGTATAGGTTGATGCCCAATCGTTTAGATAAAGCTAAGCGATCGTCTAGCAAAAGCTATATGATCGTTTAGTCTATCATTTAGCTTGGTCTATTGCTTACAGACTCTACACAATCGTTTACCTTGAGCCAGCGATCGTCTAGTAAAACTATACGATCGTTTAGTAAATACTGCACGATCGTTTAACTTGCCACTACACTATTGTTTAGCTCGCCCAACCAGTAAATCCGAATTTACTTGACGACTACGTGAATTTCTTTGCGCGGAAAGAAAACTCAATATCCTTTTCAATCTTTTGTAAAAACCTCTTTTCAAAATAGGAAAACCATTTTCCTTTTAAACTCACAGTTATCATGATTCAATAACCACCATCTACTTTGGTTATTTCAAAGAAAAAGAATTAATTATCCAATAATTAATATTATTATAAACATAAATGATAACCAACTTATCATGTTATATTTATAACATATAGTTTTAATATTTCATCTCATGAAACATATAAACCGTAGTTCTTTTTCTATTCCATGGTACTTAATGTAAATCTCATTTACATCAATCCTCCATTCGATGTATCTCATACATCAAACCGATTATATCATATATAATCAAAATTCCTCTTGTCAATTTGAACATTTCAAATCAATACTAAGAACTGATCCTCAACTGAATCCATTGAGCTACCAAGGGGACCTCATGGACTTGTAGCTCGAAGCTCTAACGGTATGTGAATAACTGACTAAACTCTTTAGTCACGGGATCTACCATCCGTTAACTGCCAGACACTTCACTAAAGTCCAACAACTGAACTCTCCTTACCACAAATATATTATGTGTCCATCTTAACCAATCAGCAGTGCGACAACCCTTCACAGATCGCTCGTAAGTACAGCTGGGCCAATAACCGTTATACCCCTGTAGTTACATCTGTCTCCTTAAGTTCCATTGATCCCTCTAATGAACATAAGTCATAGTCCTACTATGACTGAGTCTTCTCTTTCAAAGAGAACCTGTGGCCATTATGTTTAAGCCCCAGAATCAGCCCTTAAAGGAAGAATCTCTCTGTTTATCCCTGCTTCGGGAAAGGAGTGAATTCCATATTGTGGATTGAGTTCCCAGCACCTAGATTAGATAAGTCCCCAAAAAGGTAGGCTGTTGAGTTGGCAATCTGGCCACTCTCACTCATACTAATCAAAGGATCACCTTCAAAGGCAGGAGTTTCCAAAACACTCAGGATTGAGGTCGTGTCACCTATGGTCATTTAGGTGAGATGCAAGTCTCTAGTATCAACGGCGCTATATACAGATTCTAGTCATCTCATGGTCCAAGTCTTATACAAACTCTTTGTATAGGACACCCCTACTCTATGTCTCCACATGAATGGTTAGGATCTACCATCTGTAGTAGTTTACAACACTTGCAAAACTCTACAATGCGAGCCGTATCCGTAGTGTCATCAAGATCAAGTATCCCACCTTAATCCTTATACTACAGACCGATTTAGGTTATCATTTAAGGCATGATCCACTTGTATATCACATATATATGCTTAAGTTCACATAAGATAACCAAGGAGCTTTGTTTATTGGATATGAGTAAATGCCAGAATTAAATAACACTTATTTTATTCATTGAACGATGTGTATCTTTATAAAACAACGAGACTCCGAGAGAATTAGGATACCAATCCCAACAATTTTTACGTTTCAATTAGTTGGACAACCTCAATTTCGTTTGGTAAACCCTCAAAACATGAATTTCGCCCCTCTTCAAAACCGATTTGGAGCCTATATAAAGATTAGAAACTCTCCATTTCGGGAGACAAATCTTTACTGCTGAGATCACCACCACTCTTCATTATTTTGTCATTTAATCAGCCCTTGGACATTTTCTCAATTTTTCCAGGTCGGTAGCTTCAAGAGCGAAACTTCCTCTAAGGTGTAGTGACTCTAGGTCATCTTATCCCGTGAAAAGCGAGTGGTGAGAAGTGATTCTTCCTTGAAAAAGGAGAATCAACCTAGAAAAAGACTAGGAAATTAAGGATTTGTCCCAAGAACCCTTGAGTTGTATTTTCCAGCATTTCTATTCATTTACTTATTGTAGTTCTTTTATTTTCTTGTTGACATCAAACTTTATATTGTAGCTATGATTTATGATTTAATAAGTGCATTAGTTTATCATTCGTCATGAGCTAAACCTTCCTAGGGATTTAGCAATTTGGATGCCCTTGGGTTGTTATGGCTTAAGTTATGTTGCATTTCATGCCACTTTATTTTACACATTCTCTTTGTTGAATTTAAAAGATAAAATTGATAAGTTAAACTGGCCACTTAATTTAACGATCTAGCGGAGCTCTAATGCTGAGAAGGTTAGGGTGTAAGCGGATGTCACAAAGGGATATGGGACTTAGAGCTTAGAAGTAGGACTGTCACAGTCACCTTAGAAATAAGGGACACATGGGATGAAGAAACTAAACTCGAATTAATCTAAGATCCAACTAACCATAGAAATATTAGGCATTAACTGCTTAGACATCCTAAAGGAAGTTGACGCAAGACTGAATATGTGTAGTTTTCTGTTTAAGTGTAATTCACTATTAAGGTATGATGTGGCCGCATCATTAAAGGTATAACACCCAAAAGGTTGAAATATTGTTTGCCTTGTTCGATTATTGTTGTTTACTATTTTTAAACTTTCTCTCATTCATCACAAACTAAGCTCTTCCTTGGTTATCTTGATTTCATTGATCCATAGTCATAACCAAATTAAACGTCAACCTAGTCCTATGGGTTGACACTTGGAATACTCCGAGTTTAGTACTTCATCGATAGTGAGCACTTAGACCATACTTATTCTGACTTATCCATAACTTTTTGCCATTGAAAAGCACCTGAAAAGTGCTTTTTTACCTTCGGATTTAGAACTAATATTGCCAGTTTATGTGATTTGACGTGGCTAAATTAGTTAATTTCAAGAAACTAAGTCACAACAACAATTTGAGCTTATTTGGACAAAAATTGGTGTAAATTTCTAAATACAAAGATTTTCAGACCAACCATGCAAAGAGAAGCGAAAGAATAAGGTAAAAAATCGCCAACTATCAAAATCAAGGCAGCGTAAAGCGTAGCATCACAATGCTATCCAATACGTTGAAGATCAGAGAGGGGAGGACAGGGGAGCATGGAAACGCTACCTCAGAGGGTTGCAATGCTTTGGAAAGAAGGACGTGTGTCACTCTGCCTAGCAACACTTTCTCAAAGCATTGCGATGCTGCGACAACTCCTTTACAAAAATAAGTTTTCAGATGATTGAAGGAAAGCAGTTTTTGTGTGGGATTTCAACCTAAAAAAGAGGAAAGACGTCTGAGCAAGAGAGCCACTGTTGGCCATCGATCTAAAGCTCAACGACGAGAGTCAAGATATCAAGATTGCAACATGGTGACTATAAAGGGAGATCAATTACCTAGTTACCTTTCTTCTTGCATTCCATGACATATTTTTGTATTATATCTATCAATTTGACAATCATGAGTAACTAATCATCTGAATTCTAGGGTGCTATTCATATTATGAATTTACATTGAATTGATTATTAACATTTGGATTAATTATATGATGGTTGGATTTTAATCTTTGTGTAAATACTTGTTTGATTGGCCATTAAACAATTGTATTCTAAGTCGAATATTCTACTTGTGAAAGAGAAATTTAGTTGGACCTCAGTGATTAAACTATTAATTTCTAATGCATGAAAATGATTAAACAATAATAGGAGCTGAAATTGAAGGATTTTAATGCGGCATTGGTGTAACCATTAGGAAGAAATTCAAATTGGTATATTCATGCTAGAACGGATTAAGCTTGACAAAGGATATCCTAAATTTAGACTTCTAGGCTCATTCAATCTAATTAATTGATTCGTTTGTTAATAACAGTTTAGAAATTCATAGCAGAACGACACTCTAAAGTCACATTCCCATTGAACTGTAGATCTATTATTTTGTTTTACATAGCTTAAACAACAAACCTTCTTTTTCTTCGTCTCTCTACTCAATTTTTCTCAAGCCCTCTATTTTTCATCCTACTTCTCAAACACTCACAAATCAAATAAAAATATAAAATACATTTATTCATTATAACAAAATTTCTAACCAACTCTATGTTGCTTTGAATGAGGTGGAACACATGAGGAAATGACGCGAAGAATAAGCTGGAGGTAAAAGGTGTAAGTTTCAAATTCACTCTCAATAACAAAATTAATATAAAAAAAATTAAAAAAAAATAAAAAGAAGAAACAAGAACGTTATCAAACGAATTTTAAGAGATAAAAATACTTGTATTTTTAACCCTAGAAAAAACTATTGAAACTAAAAATCATTTTAAATTTTGAGTAAGCATGCCAATAAATATCGATCGTCCCTTGATATGGGGAAAAAAAGACCGTTGTGTATCGTTGAAAAAGTTTCTTCAAATTTCTCCTTCCCGCCATTTCCCTCTCTCTCTCTCTCTCTCTCTCTCTCTCCCAGGTTTCACCATGCTTACGATGCAAGTTGCAGAAGTGGAAGCTCTGAAGAACAATCTTCTTCCATTTCTCCATCTTTCTCAGTTCGCAAATTTCAAATTCTCTCGTTCAACGGTCTCCCTCACTGCCTCCCGCCCCCATAGCACCTCTTGCCTTTACGTACAGCTCAAAATTTCAGAGCCTTTCTTCACTCTCTTGTCCATCAATCCCAATGGCATCGAAGAGTTCCATTCCTGTCTTCAGATCGACGACTTCTTCCTTGCCACCTCCCTCACCGGCACCGACGATCGTCTCGTTACCTTTCTTATGCCCGATGATTATTCCTTCACTAACCTCTTTTTCACAACTCGTACGTCCCTCGATTTTCTCAACAATCTTGGTTTTCATTCTACTTTTACTTTGATTTCTTGATGAATCTCTCATTTCTTGTTTGTTATTTTATGAATCTGAATGGGTAATCGACGAAATTTCGAATCCCCTGTGTTTTAGGGTTTCTTTGTTTTTTCTTCAATTTACGAAAGATGACTGGATAATCCAAATGGAAATGGAATTGGATTGATTGTGAACAAAAGCCGTATGTTTCATTTCATTTCGATTTGGTTTAAGTTCTCAATTTACCGTATCTTCGTGTTTCTTGATTCAAGTTCATTTTTTATTTCAGGCGTTGGGCATTTGCAATATAACACTGCATTGGCGATGAGTCCTCCCCTTGAGATGAATATGCCTGAAATAGATGACGGACCATTTGTCGCCATTACTGCAGAATGGTTCAGAGACATTGCAACAAGATTAAGTGGCTTCAATACCAGAAGTAACTCAATTTCTCCTCTCCATCTGCAGTTTTTACGTAGATTTGTATATAGTCCAAATATTTTCTTTCTTGTAAGTTCATGAAATCTTGTCTTCTCTAACAGTTTGGGTTACTGCAACGGTTTCACAAGTGGTATTCTCTGCTGTACTAATGGAATTTAAAGTTCCTATAGAGGTACACAATTTATTTATCCCTTGCTAGTTGATGAAACTTTCCAACTGTTTGCATTGATGGAGAAACGTTTAATACATAGTAACTTGTTGATTTAAAATTTTGAGTTAGTTTAACCAGTGATTGTTAGAACAGGGGATGTGTTTATGGTTTTAATGTGTTATTTCATACGCAAATGGTATGCTTAATTTAAGTAAGTAATCGAATGTATGCAACCTATTAGTATATGAACTCTTGAGTTTCGTGATAGTCTAACCATAGTATTAAGGCAGACACGAAATTCTATGCTCAAACTTTTGTAATATTGTTTCTTATTTTCAAGTCCACAAATGAAGGGAGATTGTTGTGAATGAAAATTAACGGTATGATTCTCTTAGTCTTAGCCTTCAATGTTTAATGGTGGTGTAGCCATGTTATCTGAGTAAATAGGAGTTCATATTATCAATGATTATTTGTTAGGTGCTAATTTACAAGTCCATAAATGAAAATGCAGTAAAGAATACAAATAAATAATCAAAATGTATAGTAACCTATCGGTTTAAATTTTCAAATTCAATGGTACTTAGCATGGTTACTACACTATAATGATTACTGAAAATGCAAAATTGCATGTAGGAAAATCGATGCATGGTCGGAGGTTCTAATTTTGGTGACGGAGTTCGATTTTCAGTCACTTTCATTCCCCTACAATTTTTTATTCAAGCATCATATCTTGACAAGATGGTGTATTTCAATACTTCAACTGACAGGAGCATTTTAGTGACATTCTTAACTGGGAATTGGACAAACATTGTGGCCTGTAACCCTGAAGATCGTTGGGAAGTTCTACACAAGTAGAACTAGATGAGGCTATAGGATGGCAATGAAATATGTATATATATATAATATATATATAGGTATTCTATTAGCATGCGATGAATTTTAGAGAGAATTAGTGGATGCAAATGTTAATAGTTTTTCTTTTCTTGTATTATACACATTTAATAATGGATAATAAAATTGCTCGTTGATTTTTTTAATAAGTAAATTACTCAATTCTTTGAATTTCTAACGTATTAAAAATGTACTGGAATTTTTTTAAAATTTGAAGATAAATTGTGTATTTTAACTTGGTGAAGTGATGGAATAAAAGTTAATCAAATTTGACTTGATTGATAACCGTAATTTAAATTGTCAAACAATTGATATGAAACAAAAACATTACAAGTCAATTTAAACCTAACTCAACTAGTAAGATATAAATGTCTTTATCACATGATCAAAAGTCAAGAAGTTGCAACAAGCCACGATCAAACATGTCCAAGCTATGATGTGCTCGTTCAAGAAGTTCTTCCTCATGAAGCAACCTATAGTATGAAATATTGGTTAAGAACCTAAGTCAAATTTCGTTTGGACCTCTTAGTTTGGGTTATCTATGTCATTTTTTTAAATATATATATTACTTTTCTATTTTTGAAATCTCCCATATATATAGTTGTTAAATTATCTAAATTTTCATATTGTGGTTTATTTATCTTAAATATTCAATTTGTATTGAATAAGTTTTACTTCTTTTTAAACTCATGTATCGTACGTGAAATTAATATTAAGATTCTATTGTATAAAATTCAATTTTTTCCCTCTAAAAAGTTCAATTTATATTTAATGTATCCATTATCAATTATTTTTAAAAAAAGACTGAATATACGAAGATTTTATTAATTAGGGTGATAGTCAGTTTGGTTTTCTCACTTTTGGGCCAATCGAAAATCAAGTCAAACCGATCCATTTTATGTTTAAAAAAAAAAAAAATCATACGAATAACGGTGAGCATTTGAGATTGGCAGAGTTGGAAACAAGAGGAGTGAAAAAATGGAGCTTCTTAGTTCACCTAATCGAAGAATCTGGAGCGTAAACATGGTGAGAAGACTCGAGGAGAAAAATGGCGCCTAAGTTGAATTTTAACAATATATAGTGAAAATCATACGGATGTTCATTTCAGCGGTCATTCCAAGTTTGGCCCAATATTAAAAAACACTCGAAAATTGACTTTATGCTTACGTCAACCAAGTATAAAGTATATCGTTTTAACTCATTTCACTCACTCCTCCATCACGTTCCTCAATTCACATTGTTCTCTTTACAATTTGTTTTCTCTATCTTCGCTCTCTCTTCTTAATCTCGTTTATGGTCTAATGGAAACTACAACACTTGCAACGATGGAACAAATGGTGGAGGGCGGCGGATGCTAACCAATTGGGTGGTGAGACTCGAGTGAGAAGAACGCTTTGCAAAGAAGTTGTAGAAAAAGAAAGAGAATGATTGAGCAAGAACGGTTTAGAAAAAGAAAAAAAAATTGTAGATCTGAGAACGAAAAAAAAGGGTGATTTTGGTAATTTCATATGAAGATGACGTGAGCAAAAGGCCAAAAATATTTGGTTAAGAACCTAAGTCAATATTCGTTGGACCTCTTAGTTTGGGTTATCTATGTCATTTTTTTAAATATATATATTACTTTTCTATTTTTGAAAATCTCCCATATATATAGTTGTTAAATTATCTAAATTTTCATATTGGTGTTATTTTATCTTAAATATTCAATTTGTATTGAATAAGTTTTACTTCTTTTTAAACTCATGTATCGTACGTGAAATTAAATTTTAAGATTCTATTGTATAAAATTCAATTTTTTTCCTCTAAAAAGTTCAATTTTATATTTAATGTATCCATTATCAATTATTTTTAAAAGAAAAGACTGAAATATACGAAGATTTTATTAATTAGGGTGATAGTCAGTTTGGTTTTCTCAACTTTTGGGCAATCGAAAATCAAGTCAAACCGATCCATTTTTATGTTTAAAAAAAAAAAAAATCATACGGATAACGGTGAGCATTTGAGATTGGCAGAGTTGGAAACAACGAGGAGTGAAAAAATGGAGCTTCTTAGTTCACCTAATCAAGAATCTGGAGCGTAAACATGGTGAGAAGACTCGAGGAGAAAAATGGCGCCTAAGTTGAAATTTTAACATATTAGTATGTGAAAATCATACGGATGTTCATTTCAGCGGTCATTCCAAGTTTGGCCCAATATTAAAAAACACTCGAAAATTGACTTTATGCTTACGTCAACCAAGTATAAAAGTTATATCGTTTTAACTCATTTCAACTCACTCCTCCATCACGATTCCTCAATTCACATTGTTCTCTTACAATTTTGTTTTCTCTATCTTCGCTCTCTCTTCTTAA
>NC_052360.1:58481528-58699186 GCF_009727055.1 Benincasa hispida | reverse complement strand
AATCCTTCAGTCAAGAAATCGCCGCGGACAACCCACATTCAGTTCAATTGGAGTCCAGATTCCTTAGGAACGAAATCACCGGAACAGAAACAACAACGATTCAGGAAATTTAAAAAAATAAGATTCCAGAGATGACGAATATCGTCAAAATCAAAAGACTCGAGTCGAAATCAGTAGCACAGAGAAATCATCCTCAGTCAATGAAATCGCCAAGAAAGGACAAGAATCAATTCAATTAGAAAAAAGTAGAGAGCGAAATTTACGAAGGATCCTGAAATTTGATGGGCGCGAGAGGATGGCGTCTGTTGAGATAGATGGTAACGTTTATATCATCTGTGTAGGTTATTGGAAACAGTTAGTGATAAAAAGATGAAGGAAAATGTTGGCAGCGAGATATATGTATTTGTAGTTGTCGGGTCGCGGATGATACTGAAAAGGAAGTGAAGAATTCAGGCAACATTCGTAAGCGCTACAAACGAAGGGAAGGCGTGAAGGAAAAACGATAATGGACAATCTTTGGTTTTGCATTTGATATCAGCTGTTTCACAGAGGGTAGCTATTGGCAATAGCGCCAGCCTTAGGTCATACACTGTACCACGTCAATGGTGAACATGGCAGGGCGACGGGCGACGTGAGAGACGAAATGAGAGTGATGAAATTGGCGCGGCAAAGAATGATTGCCTTTCAATTCCTATGTGTATTTTATTTTTCTTTTAATTGTGAATAAATTGATTTGGACTTGTTTTAATTGAATATATATATAATTTAAGGAATTTTCACTCTACAAGATGACCAAACCTATTTATAAAAATAACAAAAATAACTATTGATAGACACATGAGATTATTTATAGGGAATTCAATGAATTTTAGATTTATATATGATATTTTGGTAATGATTATTTGAGCTCGACAACGAGAGAGATTGAAAACATGCAACACATCTTCTATAGGAGTGGCTGTAATGAGGAAGATTTGTCTATGTTTTTTCAATAATATTAATTTCTTTGTGATGGCGTTTTTATTGGAGCTATCACAACTTGGTACGACTTTGAGTGACGTGACTGATTGTGCAGTTCGTGATACTTTGAATCTTGAGCGGTTTCTAACGTTGGACAAGGTTACAATCGATTGTTTTGGCAGATTGAGAGGCAAGGAATAGATTGGGTGGACTCTAATGTAGTTGGCAGACGTGAGGACTTTTAAGTGATTCAATTGGAAGAACATATTCTTAAGCCAGTCAACAAGGAGAGACTGAGGTTCCATGGGTAAAAGTAATTGTCCGGGGCCTTCTCTTTTATTTAGTGTCTAGTGGGTGGAAATCTTCTTGTGGTATCCTTTTGGGAAGCTAAATACTAATATTGCTTGGAGTCCTGTTGCAAAGTCAAGTGATTTAGGATTAGTGCTTCAAGACCATCTGGGTTGTGTTCTTCTTGTTGGGTTCAAATTCATCACTTGATGAAATGTGGTGGAGCTTCTTGAAAACGATGGTCATCTTATTTGGGTTAGAGAGTATTTTCGCAACCATCTTTTCAAATCATTTGATTGATTCTAATTGCTTAGAGGTAGTAAATCTTGTTAAATGATGCGGCAGCCAACATTTTTTAAGTCTCTTTCTTTATTGATGAGGCTAAGGGTTGGATTGGAGTTGTGAGTTAGGAGACATTATCTCCTTTTCACAGTTTAGTCGTAATAAAAAAAAACATTATAATCATGCAAAAGACTTTTAGAGGGGAAAAAATTGTCCATTTCATTCATTCTTCTTAAACTTTAGTGTTTACTCTACCAAGTGTCTAGTGATGTAATCATGCAGATTGGTTGAGTTTTTTGGTTTTTCAAAATGTATTGTTTCTTTATAAATAAAACATAAAGGAAAACTCGTGTTCTTTGGATTTTTCTTGACTCTTTTTTTTGTTTTAAAAATTCAAGTAAAAAAAACCTATACATTAAGTAACGAATCATATTCTCATGGATGATTTAGGGTCTATTTAGTAATAGGCAATCTGAAAACAAGAATTTATCAATAAGGGATTTCAAAGAAAAATAGAGTCGCATTTCAATATTTTCATATATGATTTCATAACAAAATTGTTTGAAAAATATATTTAGTTACTTACTAAATACTAGACTAAAATATAAACTACAAGTTAATTTTTGAACTTTTTTAGGTTAAATTTTCTTATAATCATTATTTTTGTAATATCATACAATATAATTTAACAAAAAGTAGTTGAAATTTACAACATGAAATAGTAATATGTGATGTTATTTTAATCATTTTAAAGGATAATTCTTCATTTTAAAATTTCGAATTCAAAATTTGGATATATATTGAAAACACTAAAAAGTTGTTTTCAAAATTTGCACTCTTTAGAATCACAGAAGCTAGAAATAATTTTTGAAAACATAATCCAGAATTACCAACTTAAAATATTTCACTGAACCTAAATGATTTTGAAAATATAAAAACAAATTTGAATTGTCTACAAACATGTCCTTAGTTTTTTAAGCAACTAGCACTTAAGTATCCAGAATCGAGAATTATCACCAATCTCTAAGGGGGCATTTGGTGGCCCATAATGGGAATGGAGTTGTAATGTAATATAATAAATTAAATGTTTTAGGCCCGATATGTAATATAAAACTCATTCTATTTCGACCCTTTCAATCCAACCCTTTTTTTATTGTTTTCACACTTCACTATCTCATTTTTCATTGTTTTTCGATTATTCATGCTTTCCAACACTCCTCTTATTCCCAAATAATCTCGATTAATTCAACTCTCCAAAGCACCCCTAATATATTACATTTATTTTACACGTAGTGTTGTAATTTTTTTTATATATACATTCCCCAATTAATTAATTTAAGAGTGATTATTAATGTGAATTTTGCTAGTCTCTCTGAACTTTGTAATCAGATAATCGCCATCTCTTCTGAACTTGCTAATCAGATAATCGCTCTGCTATCTCTCTGAACTTTGCTGCGTTAATTGCCACGGACAATGTTGAGATCAAATATCTGCTCACTTCCCTATTTTGGGAAACATCGCACAAAAATGAAGCGAGAGATCGGAAATTTTCCATCTCCTGAAATCAAATTCGAAAAATTTAAAAAACTGGAATCTCGAATTGATAGATTGAGAATTCATCCAAATTACTGATTTAGGGTTTTTTCCCTCGTTCAGATTCCAATGAAAAAAAAAAAGCCCTAAATTCATTCTTCGGAAATGGAAAATGTAAAAGGAAACAGAACGTACTAGTGAAGGAGATAAGGTTGGCGGATGAGAAGGAACTCGGAACAAGAATGGTCAAGAAAGATCGTCATCGCCCAGATAATGCGAGAGAGTTATTGAAGGTCAATGTCGAAATTGTAATCGCCATGGCCACCGGAGAAAGATGGTGAAGAATGGATCGAACATTTTGGAAGTATACAACGAAGAAATGGGATTCATTAGAGTAGGAAAACTGTGAGTGACACCGATAACGGTGAGCATTTGAGATTGGCAGAGTTGGAAACAACGAGGAGTGAAAAAATGGGAGCTTCTTAGTTCACCTAATCCAAGAATCTGGAAGCGTAAACATGGTGAGAAGACTCGAGGAGAAAAATGCGCCCTAAGCTTGAAATTTTAACATATATAGTGAAAATCATACGGATTGTTCAATTTCAGCGGTCATTCCAAGTTTGGCCCAATATTAAAAAACACTCGAAAATTGACTTTATGCTTACGTCAACCAAGTATAAAGTATAATCGTTTTAACTCATTTCTACTCACTCCTCCATCAGTTCCTCAATTCACATTGTTTCTTCTACAATTTGTTTTCTCTATCTTCGCTCTCTCTTCTTAATCTCGTTTATGGTCTAATGGAAAACTACAACACTTGCAAACGGATGGAACAAAATGGTGGAGGGCGGCGGATGCTAAACAATTGGTGGTGAGACTCGAGTGAGAAGAACGCTTTGCAAAGAAGTTGTAGAAAAAGAAAGAAGATGATTGAGCAAGAACGGTTTAGAAAAAGAAAAAAAAAAATTGTAGATTTGAGAACGAAAAAAAAGGTGATTTTGGTAATTTCATATGAAGATGACGTGAGCAAAAGGCCAAAAAATATTGGTTAAGAACCTAAGTCAAATTTCGTTTGGACCTCTTAGTTTGGGTTATCTATGTCATTTTTTTAAATATATATATTACTTTCTTATTTTTGAAATCTCCCATATATATAGTTGTTAATTATCTAAATTTTCATATTGGTGTTTTATTATCTTAAATATTCAATTTGTATTGAATAAGTTTTACTTCTTTTTAAACTCATGTATCGTACGTGAAATTAAATTTTAAGATTCTATTGTATAAAATTCAATTTTTTCCCTCTAAAAAGTTCATTTAATATTTAATGTATCCATTATCAATTATTTTTAAAGAAAAGACTGAATATACGAAGATTTTATTAATTAGGGTGATAGTCAGTTTGGTTTTCTCAACTTTTGGGCCAATCGAAAATCAAGTCAAACCGATCCATTTTATGTTTAAAAAAAAAAAAAAATCAACGAATAACGGTGAGCATTTGAGAGATTGGCAGAGTTGAAACAACGAGGAGTGAAAAAATGGAGCTTCTTAGTTCACCTAATCGAAGAATCTGGAGCGTAAACATGGTGAGAAGACTCGAGGAGAAAAATGGCCTCCAAGTTGAAATTTTAACAAATATATAGTGAAAATCATGGATGTTCATTTCAGCGGTCATTCCAGTTTGGCCCAATATTAAAAAACACTCGAAAATTGACTTTAGCTGCTACGTCAACCAAGTATAAAATTATCGTTTTAACTCATTTCACTCACTCCTCCATCACGTTCTCAATTCACCATTGTTCTCTTTACAATTTGTTTTCTCTATCTTCGCTCTCTCTTCTTAATCTCGTTTATGGTCTAATGGAAACTACAACACTTGCAACAGATGGAACAAATGGTGAGGGGCGGCGGATGCTAACCAATTGGTGGTGAGACTCGAGTGAGAAGAACGCTTTGCAAAGAAGTTGTAGAAAAAGAAAGAGATGATTGAGCAAGAACGGTTTAGAAAAAGAAAAAAAAATTGTAGATCTGAGAACGAAAAAAAGGGTGATTTTTGGAATTTCATATGAAGATGACGTGAGCAAAAGGCCAAAAAATATTGGTTAAGAACCTAAGTCAAATTTCGTATGGACCTCTTAGTTTTGGGTTATCTATGTCATTTTTTTAAATATATATATTACTTTTCTATTTTTGAAAATCTCCATATATATAGTTGTTAAATTATCTAAATTTTCATATTGGTGTTATTTATCTTAAATATTCAATTTGTATTGAATAAGTTTTACTTCTTTTTAAACTCATGTTATCGTACGTGAAATTAAATTTTAAGATTCTATTGTATAAAATTCAATTTTTTTCCCTCTAAAAAGTTCAATTTTATTATTAATGTTCCATTATAATTATTTTTAAAAGAAAAGACTGAAATATACGAAGATTTTATTAATTAGGGTGATAGTCAGTTTTGGTTTTCTCAACTTTTGGGCCCATCGAAAATCAAGTCAAACCGATCCATTTTATGTTTAAAAAAAAAAAAATCATACGGATAACGGTGAGCATTTGAGATTGGCAGAGTTGGAAAACAACGAGGAGTGAAAAATGGAGCTTCTTAGTTCACCTAATCCAAGAATCTGGAGCGTAAACATGGTGAAGAGACTCGAGGGAGAAAAATGGCGCCCTAAGTGAAATTTTAACAATATATAGTTGAAAATCATACGGATGTTCATTTCAGCGGTCATTCCAAGTTTGGCCCAATATTAAAAAACACTCGAAAATTGACTTTATGCTTACGTCAACCAAGTATAAAAGTATATCGTTTTAACTCATTTACTCACTCCTCCATCACGTTCCTCAATTCACATTTGTTTCTCTTACAATTTGTTTTCTCTATCTTCGCTCTCTCTTCTTAATCTCGTTTATGGTCTAATGGAAACTACAACACTTGCAACGGATGGAACAAATGGTGGAGGGCGGCGAGTGCTAACCAATTGGGTGGTGAGACTCGAGTGAGAAGAACGCTTTGCAAAGAAGTTGTAGAAAAGAAAGAGATGATTGAGCAAGAACGGTTTAGAAAAAGAAAAAAAAAATTGTAGATCTGAGAACGAAAAAAAAAGGTGATTTTGGTAATTTCATATGAAGATGACGTGAGCAAAAGGCCAAAAATATATTGGTTAAGAACCTAAGTCAAATTTCGTTTGGACCTCTTAGTTTGGGTTATCTATGTCATTTTTTTAAATATATATATTACTTTTCTATTTTTTGAAAAATCTCCCATATATATAGTTGTTAAATTATCTAAATTTTCATATTGGTGTTATTTATTCTTAAAATATTCAATTTGTATGAATAAGGTTTTACTTCTTTTTAAACTCATGTATCGTACGTGAAAATTAAATTTTTAAGATTCTATTGTATAAAATTCAATTTTTCCCTCTAAAAAGTTCAATTTTTATTTAATGTATCCATTATCAATTATTTTTAAAAGAAAAGACTGAATATACGAAGATTTTATTAATTAGGGTGATAGTCAGTTTGGTTTTCTCAACTTTTGGGCCAATCGAAAATCAAGTCAAACCAATCCATTTTATGTTTAAAAAAAAAAAAATCAAAACCACAAAGAGTGCACCCTTCCTTTTTAGTTAGTCTCATTATGAAAAAGTCAACTTTGGCCTTTTGCTCACGTCATCTTCATATGAAATTACCAAAATCACCCTTTTTTTTCGTTCTCAGATCTACAATTTTTTTTTCTTTTTCTAAACCGTTCTTGCTCAATCATCTCTTTCTTTTTCTACAACTTCTTTGCAAAGCGTTCTTCTCACTCGAGTCTCACCACCCAATTGGTTAGCATCCGCCGCCCTCCACCATTTGTTCCATCCGTTGCAAGTGTTGTAGTTTCCATTAGACCATAAACGAGATTAAGAAGAGAGAGCGAAGATAGAGAAAACAAATTGTAAAGAGAACAATGTGAATTGAGGAACGTGATGGAGGAGTGAGTGAAATGAGTTAAAACGATATACTTTTATACTTGGTTGACGTAAGCATAAAGTCAATTTTCGAGTGTTTTTTAATATTGGGCCAAACTTGGAATGACCGCTGAAATGAACATCCGTATGATTTTCACTATATATTGTTAAAATTTCAACTTAGGGCGCCATTTTTCTCCTCGAGTCTTCTCACCATGTTTACGCTCCAGATTCTTGGATTAGGTGAACTAAGAAGCTCCATTTTTTCACTCCTCGTTGTTTCCAACTCTGCCAATCTCAAATGCTCACCGTTATCGGTGTCACTCACAGTTTCCTACTCTAATGAATCCCATTTCTTCGTTGTATACTTCCAAATGTTCGATCCATTCTTCACCATCTTCTCCGGTGGCCATGGCGATTACAATTTCGACATTGACCTTCAATAACTCTCTCGCATTATCTTGGGCGATGACGATCTTTTCTTGACCATTCTTGTTCCGAGTTCCTTCTCATCCGCCAACCTTATCTCCTTCACTAGTACGTTCTGTTTCCTTTTACATTTTCCATTTCCGAAGATGAATTTAGGGCTTTTTTTTTTCAATTGGAATCTGAACGAGGGAAAAAACCCTAAATCAGTAATTTGGATGAGATTCTCAAATCTATCAATTCGAGATTCCAGTTTTTAATTTTTCGAATTTGATTTCAGGAGATGGAAAATTCCGATCTCTCGCTTCATTTTGTGCGATGTTTCCCCAAAATAGGGAAGTGAGCAGATTTGATCTCAAATTGTCCGTGGCAATTAACGCAGCAAAGTTCAGAGAGATAGCAGAGCGATTATCTGATTAGCAAAGTTCAGAGAGATGGCGATTATCTGATTACAAAGTTCAGAGAGATAGCAAAATTCACATTATAATCACTCTAAATTAATTAATTGGGGATATGTATATATAAAAAAATTACAACACTACGTGTAAAATAAATGTAATATATTAGGGGTGCTTTGGAGAGTTGGAATGTAATCGAGATTATTGGGAATAAGAGGAGTGTTGGAAAGCATGAATAATCGAAAACAGAATGAAAATGAGATAGTGAAGTGTGAAAACAATAAAAAAAGGGTTGGATTGAAAGGGGTCGAAATAGAATGAGTTTTATATTACATATCGGGCCTAAAACATTTAATTTATTATATTACATTACAACTCCATCCCATTATGGGCCACCAAATGCCCCCTTAGAGATTGGTGATAATTCTCGATTCTGGATACTTAAGTGCTAGTTGCTTAAAAAACTAAGGACATGTTTAGTAGACAATTCAAATTTGTTTTATATTTTCAAATTCATTAGGTTCAGTGAAATATGTTTAGTTGGTAATCTGGATTATGTTTTCAAAAATTATTTCTAGTTCTGTGATCTAAAGAGTGCAAATTTTGAAAACAACTTTTTAGTGTTTTCAATATATCCAAATTTTGAATTCGAAATTTTAAAATGAAGAATTATCTTTAAAATGATTAAAATAACATCACATATACTATTTCATGTTGTAAATTCAATAACTTTTGTTAAATTATATTGTATGATATTACAAAATAATGATTATAAGAAAATTTTAACCTAAAAAAGTTCAAAAATTAACTAGTAGTTTATATTTAGTCTAGTATTTAGTAAGTAACTAAATATATTTTCAAACAATTTTGTTATGAAATACATATATGAAAATATGAAATGCGACTCTATTTTCTTTGAATCCCTTATTGATAAATTCTGTTTTCAGATTGCCTACTAAATAGACCCTAAATCATCCATGAGAAATGATCGTACTTAATGTATGAGGTTTTTTTTACTTGAATTTTTAAACAAAAAAAGAGTCAAGAAAATCCAAAAGAACACGAGTTTTCTTTATGTTTTATTTATAAAGAACAATACATTTGAAAAACCAAAAAACTCAACCAATCTGCATGATTACATCACTAGACACTGGTAGAGTAAACAACTAAAGTTAAGAAGAATGAAGAATGGACAATTTTTTCCCCTCTAAAGTCTTTTGCATGATATAATGTTTTTTTTTATTACGATAAACATGTGAAAAGGAGATAATGTCTCCTAACTCACAACTCCAATCCAACCCTTAGCCTCATCAATAAAGAAAGAGACTTAAAAAATGTTGGCTGCCGCATCATTTAACAGATTTACTACCTCTAAGCAATTAGAATCAATCAAATGATTTGAAAGATGGTATGCGAAAATACTCTCTAACCCAAATAAGATGACCATCGTTTCAAGAAGCTTCACCACATTTCATCAAGTGATGAATTTGAACCCAACAAGAAGAACACAACCCAGATGGTCTTGAAGCACTAATCCTAAATCACTTGACTTAGCAACAGGACTCCAAGCAATATTAGTATTTAGCTTCCAAAAGGATACCACAAGAAGATGCCACCCAACTAGACACTAAATAAAAGAGAAGGCCCCGACAATTACTTTACCCATGGACCTCAGTCTCTCCTGTTGACGCTTAAGAATATGTCTTCCAATTGAATCACTAAAAGTCCTCACGTCTGCCAACTACATTAGAGTCACCCAATCTATTCCTTGCCTCTCATATCTGCCAAACAACGATTGTAACCTTGTCCAACGTTAAAGAAACTCGCTCAAAGATCAAAGTCCAATAGTTGTGATAGCTCCAATAAAACTTGCCATCACAAAGAATATTAATATTAGTTGAAAAGAACATAGACCAAATCTTCCTCATTACAGCCACTTCCATAGAAGATGTGTTGCAGTTTTCAATCTCTCTCGTTGTCGAGCTCAATAAGTCATGCCATAAAATCATATATAAATCTAAAAATTCATTGAAATTCCCTAATAATAATTCATGTGTCTATCAATAGTTTTTTTGTTATTTTTATAAATAGTTTGTCATTCTTTGTAGAGTGAAAATTTCCCTTAAATTATATATATATTCAATTAAAACAAGTCCAAATCAATTTATTCACAATTAAAGAAAAATATAAATACACATAGGAATTGAAAAGGCAATCATTCTTTGCCCGCCAATTTCATCACTCTCATTTCGTCTCTCACCGTCGCCCGTCGCCCGTCGCCATGTTCACCATTGACGTTGGTACAGTGTATGACCTAAGGCTGGCGCTATTGCCAATAGCTACCCTCTGTGAAACAGCTGATATCAAATGCACAAACCAAAGATTGTCCATTATCGTTTTTCCTTCACGCCTTCCCTTCGTTGTAGCGCTTCGAATGTTGCCTGAATTCTTCACTTCCTTTCAGTATCATCCCGACCCCGACAACTACAATACATATCGTGCCAACATTTTCCTTCATCTTTTTATCACTAATGTTTCCAAAACCTACACAGATGATATAAACGTTACCATCTATCTCAACAGACGCCATCCTCTCGCGCCCATCAAATTTCAGGATCCTCGTAAGTATTTCGCTCTCTACCTTTTTCTAATTGAATTGATTCTTGTCTTTCTGGCGATTTCTTGACTGAGGATGATTTCTCTGTGCTCTGAAATTTTCATCGAGTCTTTTATTTGACGATATTCGGTCATTTCTGGAATTTCTTTTTCTAATTTCCTGAATCGTTGTTGTGTTCTGTTCGGTGATTTCGTTTCCTAAGAATCTGGACTCCAATTGAACTGAATGTGGTTGTCGCGGCGATTTCTTGAACTGAGGATGGTTTTTCTCTGTTCTGAAATTTAATTGAATCTTCGATTTGACGATATTAGGTCATTTCTGGATTTTTCTTTTTGTTATTCTCCAGAATCGTTGTCGTGTCTTGTGTGCGTTGATTTCTTTTCCGAAGAATCTTGAATTTAATTGAACTGAATGCCGTTGTTGCGACGATTTCTTGAACTGAGGTTGATTTTTCTCTGCTCTAAATTTCATATACGAGTGCCGCGATTTCTTTTCCGATGAATCTCGACTCAAATTGAATTTAGAATTAGGTATAATTTAGAATCGTGGACGATAACTCTCCGATCTCTAATTTTGATTGAATCTTGTTTTGATGATATTAGGTATAATTTCTTTTCCGTTCTGTTTGTTTCCTCAAATTTGATCGATTAGTGGATGCTCCAATTTCCGTTCTGTTTTGGTTTCTACTTGTTAATTGAATTTCACATATCAGATGAAAAGAAAGAACAGAGAATTCTCTCTGGTCTGTAATCTTGCATAATTTGATACAATTGTTAATATTGTCAACACTGATTTCAGGTTCCGGATATTTCCGATATTCTACATTGGTATTGGCAAATCCTCATAACATCGATATCAGCTCAATTGATTTCAGTGTTTTTGTTGCAATTCCTTCAGCTGCATTCATAAACATTATCTATGACTTTGATCTGCCGCCCACTGAGTATGGTAATTTATAATCAACTCATCTTCTTCCTTCTACAGTTTTATGTAAAAGAAAAAGTCTTTGGTAATTTATAATCAACTCATCTTCTTCCTTCAGCAGTTTTATGTAAAAGAAAAAGTCTTAAAAGTTTCTGAAATTTGTTTCCTTCTTCTGCAACAGTTTGTGTTGCTGTAACAAAGACGGAAGCCAAGTTCAAATCTCAAAAACACGAAGTTACTTTCACCCCTGAGGTCCGTTTAAATATCATTTTGGTCCTTATATTTTTAGTGTGAATTTATTTTAATCAAGTACTTATTCATTTTAGTCTCTATATTTCAATTCTTAGTTGTAAAATTTTAACACAAATTTTATATACAATGGAAATGTTTTAGTACAAATCTATGATTACATTTTTAAGGAAAGAAATGAGATGACAATGAAAATAATTAGACAAAAATGATCATTCTTAGAAAGTACAAAAATGGTCCTTTCTAATTTATATCAGTCAAGCACTTTTAAAATGTAAGTTTGAAATTATATAGACTAAAATGAACCAAAATAGAAGTACATGGACCGAAACTCTATTTCAACTACTAGAGATCCGTACTTATGTTTTGATACATATGTTTGTTTATCTTGATTTTTAGTTTGGATTTACTAGGAAAAAAAAGTATTTTTCAAAACCATTTTTGTTTAGAGATGTTTTCAAATATTTTTAAACATAGTAAAATATACTGATAGACAGTGATCGATACTTATAGATATCTAAGTGTTTATCACTTACACCAATAGACATCTATCATTTATAGATAATGACATTTGTTATATTTAAAAATATTTTTAACAGTTTTGTCGTATTTTAGTAGTGTTCCAAAAGTTAATATGACGAGTTTGTTTGAAATGTGTGTGGTGCAGAATAAGGATTGCATAATTGGGGGTGTTGGAGAAGAAGCGGTATATTACTTCATGATCACTCTAGCTCCCACGTGTCTTTTCTATAACATAGCTTACAAAACCAACTTTGTTTGGCTGTTCAGAACAGTTAGTACTCGCAGTTTGTTGTGTAGCTGTGTGGGGCTACATGCTTCGTATCTGGTTTGTTTTTGACATTATTGCAAATTAGATTCTGTGTTTCTTGGGATTAAACTTTTTACATATATTTTCTTCTCATGTAATATAGAATAGAAATTCTCTGTTTGTTCTCTTCACATTTTGAGCAAATCAGTGATCATATGCTTCGTTATTCTGTGAATATATGATGGAACACTACTTCATTTTGTTTCAACTTTTATTTTTAGTAACCTTTTTTTTTTCAGTTCATATTTTGTTCATCTAAAAATTCCACAAATTAATTTTTTATTTACTAAGATTTTTTATCCTAAGATTGTAGGATATGATCCTTAACCCCTTGTACAATACTACGACCATATTTTGGACATATCTCCTTCAATACATATATGTTTTAGTTAAGAAATTGGATTCTAATTCAAACAATCGTTTAAAATGAGTTTGATACTATATTTATAAATCATAAGACTAGTTGTAGTTACTCACTAAACACTAGTTTACAATAATTATTATTAGTTTATTTATGAACATGTTTTATTAAAAAAAAAATTGAATGATTATTATTTTGTAATATTGTATAATTTATAATATATTACATATTATATCTTTTAATTAGAAAAATGAATTGTGTTTATCATGTAATATATTAGAAATGTTGTTTTCAGAATTTTCATGGTTCAAATCATAGGATTGGAAAATAGTTTTCACAAACAGAATTCAAATTATATGTCAAACACATATTTGTTATACTTAATGAATATGAAAACACAAAAAAACATCCAGATTGTCAATCAAACACGTTATTAAGAATCTTGACTTTACTTGCTCTCGACCTCCTAAATGATCTCAGTTTAAACTTTGAGCTCCTTTCACTAAATCGTATGGTTTTTTTCCCCTCAAAATTTAGCTTTACGATGGAAGGAGCTTATTTGACCATACCCAACAATGATCATCTCGAGATAACACAATATATTTTCTGAAATATATTTTCAACATTGTGAATTGTGGTGCTCAATCCATGGTTAGATGAGAGAGGAGAGAGAAAAGAAGATGTAAGGAGAGATAGTGAAGGAGAAGACAATGAAGAGAAGAAGAAGAAAGATAGAGAGGTGTGAGAGAAAAATTTGAATGGGAGAGGAGATGGTGATGACAGAAAAAAAGTTAGAGATCATGAGATGGGAGAGAGAAGATTTCAGAGAATTTGATGTTTGTGTAACACACCAGAGCAAAAAGATAATTTCACTACTAAAAAAGGTTAGAAAATCCAGTTTTTAAAAGATTAATTTTATCAAATTGAACATAACTCAACTAGTATCAAACTTATACTATAAAGAAAGCATATAACTTTTCTTTTTAAAATTGTAAATTAAAAATTTTGAAAATATATGGTTAACCTCAATAATTAAACGATTTTTTAAATGGTTTTTATGGAGATCACTACAAGAATTTTGGTTATCCCGACGAAACTTTTCCCAACGCAAGAAAAAGTGTCCGATTATCTCATTTTCGACGGTAATTTGTGGTGTTAGGAGAAAACAAAATCCCAAAAGAAAGTTCACTAGCATTGGGATAACCAATTTATCCCGACGGTATATAAACCTATCGTCGGACTAAACGACCTATCCCGACGGTCCCAAGATTGTCGAGAGATGTTTATTTTTTACAAAAATGAGAAAATTGCATTTTAATGTTCTCTCGACGTTCGGAGAAAAACCGAAGGGGTAAAGTTATTTAGCCCGACGGTTCAGAACCATTGAGAGGTAGTGAAATAGAGAATTAAAAAAGTTATGGAAAATTGTAAACTTATCCCGACGTTGTGTAAGACCACTGTCGAGAGAATGTGGAGGGAGTTGTGGATGTATCCCTACTTACGCCGGCGGTGATGCAATCGTCAGGAGATTCTTAATTTAAAAAAGAGAATTTTTGGATTTTTTGTTCGCCTATCCCGACGGTGTAGGGAACACCATCGGGAGAGGCTTAATTAAAAATAAAATAAAATAAGAAAAGTGCTTTTTAATGTTCTCTCGACGGTGCGAGGAAACCCATCGAGGTAATTTTATTGCGCCCGATGGTATTCGAGTGACAGTCAGGAGTTTGTAATTAAGCTGACGCTTATTTGAGCTACCGTGGGGATATGGGTATTTAGCCCGGTGGTTTACCAAACTACCAACGAGAAAAGTTCGTTAAAAACCCTCCCAACTGCCCACAGTTTCTTCTTTCTTCTTTCTTCCATTTTTTCTTCTTCTTCGTTCTTTCTTCTCTACTTGCCATCTGATCTTTAAAACCCCGCCGCCCATAGTCGGGATTCTCGCCGTCCACTCGCCGTTTGATTTTGGTATTTTTTTTCCCGTTTTCTCTGTTTTTTTTGTTTTTTTTTTGTTTTTCATTTTCCTTCTTTACAGAGGGATGTGGATGAATGTGATGAATGTGACTTTAACATCGTCGTCCACTTCTCGTTGTCCGTTTTTTCGTTTTTGTTCTTTTTTTTTGTTTTTATTTTTTTTCTTCCATTTTAATTATGTTTTTTCTCTTTAGAGAGGGATGTGGATGAATGTGATTGATTTATATCAATTGTTTCACAAGATTTGAAAGATTTAGTATGTCAGTTTGATTTATGAATTTGAAATGTTTTGTAGGAAGGATGTAGGTTTATGTTTTTTCTTCTTTAAGGAGGGATGTGGTTGAGGGGTTATTAATGTGAATGAATTTGAATGTGAATGGTTTATTTCGATTATTTTACAGGATTTGAAGTGTAATTAAGAGGTAAAAATGTGTGATAGTGTCTAATCTCTAGTTTGGGTCACCACTAAATTCTAAGTCCTCCAAGAATAGGAGTAACGTGCAAACCTTGTATTTGGTATAAATTCTATTTTTTTCATCGTGTTTCTATTTTTTCTTTCAATTAAGACACAAAAGTTAAAAATATCAAAAGTATATGTTCAATTAAGATTTTTCTATTTTCAAAGTTAGAGGTTTGTTTGATGTTATTACTACTGTCGATTTAATAATCTAAAACTAAGGTGTTGGGAGATAGTGCCTTTCAATAGAGTGTTCGATTAGATTACAAGGGATTGTCAATCCCTTAGGAAAACTTTATTTTCAAGGATGATTGGGGAAATTCACCCAAAAAAAAAAAAAAAAACACGAACTAGAAAGAAATGAAATGAAACTAAGTTAGAAATTGAAACCGTGTTCTAATATAACTAATTGTCTAAATCATATAGGTTTAACTTATCGTATATATTATTAAGAATGGATAAAGAGTGGATTAAGATTAGGAACAAATTATCAATGAGTATGCAGAAGGAGTATATCGATTCCTTGAAGTTCAAGATGTCCATGCAGAAAATGTATGAATGCAATGTGGGAGCCAATAGATGGAGTTGAACGACATTTATTCATAAATGAAATTTCTCCATTATATCATCAATGGGTACATCATGGAGACCCAATCGATTTGTCTAGTGGATACGAGAGTCACACATCTCAATCTACACATGATGATGGATTAAGTATGACAGAGATGAATGTTATAGAGGAAGAAAATGAAATTTTGAATATTATAAATGATCTACAGTGTCCAATTACCGATGTAAATGAAGAAGAAAATGAGAATGAGATGCATACTAATGTCCAAGAAAGAGATAACAATTCAAGCTTATTTGAAGACTTACTAAATGAAGCATACAACCAATTGTACCCTGGTTGTACAAAATTCTCTTCATTGTTGTTCTTGGTGAAGTTGATGTATATTAAAGTTCTTAGCGGTTAGACTAACAAGTCGTTTGATTTATTACTTGAGTTGTTAAAAGAAGCATTTTCTGATGGAGCATTTATACTTAGTTCATTTTATGAAGCTGAAAGAAAACTACATGACTTAGGACTAGGTTATGAGTCTATTCATGCTTGCAAATATGGTCGAATTCTATATTGGAAAGAATTTTTCGATTTGCAACAATGTCCAGTATGTGGTGAATCTCGGTACAAAGTTTAATATAGAAAAAGTAAAAGATTCCATATAAGATTTTACAACATTTTCCTTTAATACCAAGATTGAAGCGATTATTTGCGTCTAAACATATTGCACTTGAAATGAGGTGGCATAAAGATGAATGTGTTGAAACTAATGAAGTGTTGCGACATGCAACTGATGCTGAAGGGTGGAAGCATTCTGATTGTGAGTTTCCTTAGTTTGCTTCAGCCTCACGAAATGTTCGTTTAGGACTAGTTTCAGATGGCTTCAATCCATTTAGGAATATGAGTACTTCGTATAGTATGTGGCTAGTGGTGCTCATTCCTTACAATTTGTCACCTTGAAAATTCATGAAAGAGACAAATTTCATTGTCTCCCTTCTTATACCCGCCAAAATCTCCTGGAAAAGAAATTAATATTTACTTGCAACCATTGGTTGAAGAGTTGAAGGAGTTATGGAATGATGGTGTGCACACTTATGATTGTGTTAGCAGCGAATATTTTCAACTACGTGTGAGCTTATTGTGGACCATTAATGACTTTCCTACATATGGTGACCTATTTGGATGGAGTACCAAAGGTTATCAAGCATGCCCTATTTGTAAAGAAGATACATCATCATTGAGGCTAAGAGGAAAGCAATGTTTTATGGACGTTATCTTCCAGATAATCATAATTGGCACAAGAGCAAACAATATGATGGAAAAATGGAACGTAGGCCTCCTCCAGTTTTCATGGATGGAGAAGATATTTTATGAAAGGTGGACTTGTTAAACTTTTCCGTGCTTAGCAAACATCCGAAGAAACGTGATAAAAAATGACAATGATGTTTAAATTGGAATAAAAAAAGTATATCTTTCTAACATCCATATTAGTCGAAACTTTTATTGAGACATAAGTTGGATGCTATGCATATCGAAAAGAATATTTAACGGACGAATGGCAAGGGTTTAGAAGAGAGAAGTGAGAAAGAAGAGGGTCTGAAGAGGGAAGTATGAGAATGAGAGGAAAAAGAAAATAGGGGGAGAGTAAAGAGGGAAAAATGAAAAAAATAGGGGGAAAATAGAAAATAGGAGGAAAGTGAAGAAGGAAAAATTAAGCGGGTCTTTAATGTCGGTTTAAAACCAACATTAAAAGAACCCCTACAATGTCGGTTTAAACCGACATTAAAGATCCACTTTTTTTTTAAAAAAAAATAAAACCGATATTATACATCTGATTTCACTTTTTTCAACCGACATTAAAGCCCAAAATTCTTGTAGTGTAGTTTCGTTGCATACTTACAATTAATCCCTGTGTTCGGCCCTGGACTCACCAGGAACTTTGTCAAATTTGCACTTCAGTTTGAATAAAGAAAACTAAGCATTAAATCTCATAAGCATTATTTCATCGCATGTATAGAACACATCAATATCTCCACTCGCATGTCACTTACACAAAGACGTTGGATCATTGCATTTGTATTAAATACAAAGTGGGTCATATGCATATTGTCACCAAGATAAGGTACCTAGCCTTATCCCTATACTATAGATCCTTTAAGTTGTATCTTGAACATTGATCCCTGTATATCTCCACATACAGTTTAAGATTCATAAGACAACTTAGGATACTAGTTTATTGGATTTAGAGTTATTAAGAAAAAACACATACAACCTAATCATTAACACTTATTGAAATAACATCGATAACTCTTTATTGATGACAATCAATTATTTACATTTAATATCTACGTGTTTTAGGGTATAAAACCCAAAAAACTCCCACTTGAACTAAAACTCTAGTTAGTGGGGTGTACATAAAATCAAAACCCAAAACAGCGGGAATAAAAAATAAATACAATAAACTAGGGCATCCATATACCCATAACATATCTCCTACTGACCCTAAATTATACAATATACATGTCTTGTAGATCTAAACTCTCTAGATGACTCTTGAACACTTTAGCCAAGAAAGCCTTCATAAAAGGATCAGCAATGTTGTACTCTGAAGTGATCTTTATGACAATCACTTCTCCTCGTTGCACAATTTTTTGTATCAGGTAATACTTCCTCTCTATATGTTTTCCTCATTTGTGGCAGTGAGGCACTTATAAGTTGGCTACTGCCCCACTGATATCATAGTATAAGGTGATAGGCAAGTCCATGTTTGGAACAATTTCCAAATCACTTAGGAACTTTCTAAACCAAACTGCTTCATTTATTGCTTCACAAGTAGTTGTTGGAGTTTATATCTAAATCTCATGTAACTTGGGGTTTGTAAAGACAAATCACATATCTAATAAAATAAGAGGTATTTTATTGACATTTAAACTGCATTAATTCAATCCAATAAACTAAGATCCAAGGTTATCTGATGAAACTTAAATATGTAAACTTAAATATGTATGTGAAGACATACAGATGGATCATGTTTAAGTGATAACTTAAATGGTCTGTAGTATATGGATAAGGTTGGGTATCTTATCCTTATGGCACTACGAATACAACCCGCTTTGTAGATGTTATAATTGCTGTAAAGTACTGCAAATGATATGATTCTCATCATTCATGTAGAGACATGCGAGCGGTGGTATTGTATACAAAGAGTTTGTATAGGATCAGACCATGGAATGAATAGACTATCTATATAACATCGTTGATAGAAGAGACTTACATTTCACTAGAACGACCATAGGTGACTTGACCTTAATCTTGCAGTCTATGAGGGCAATCTTTTGATTTGTATGGATGGAAGTGGCTAGATTAGCCGACTTAACAAGCCTACCATTTTGGGAATTTTATCCGAGTGGGGAGCTGGGAATACAACTACACAAGATGGAATTCACTTCTTCTCGTCTTTAGGAGAAGTAGATAAATTTCTTTCCTTAATAACTAATTTCGGGTCTTGGACATTGAAGCCTCAACCTCTCACTGGCTTGAGAGGTGTTAGTTTATATTTGGACTATAAACTGTTTGTTCATTAAAGGGATCAGTGGTACTTAAGGAGTTAGATGTAACTGTAAGGGTAAAACACTAATTTGACCTAGCTTTAGTTATGAGCGATTTGTGAAAGGTTGACTCACTATTGATTGGTTATATCCGTGGACACAGAAATATATATATGGTGCAAAAAGTGAAATTATCGTTTTTTAGTGGAGTGCCTGATAGTTAATGAATATTGATTAATTTAATTAAAAAGTTTAATTAATTAATCTCATATCATTGGAGCTTCTAATCTGTAGATTCATAAGGTCCCTTTGTTAGCTCACTAAAGGAAAAGAGAAATGATTTGAATTGTTTAAATCAATTGATGGAATAAAATATTAATGATATTAATATGATATGATTAATTATAGATCTGATCTATAATTAAGAAAGAAATATTGGAATAGGATTCAAGTATTAAATTCTCATGTATTTGATTCATAAAGAATTAATTAATTAATTTGAGAGGTGCAAAAAAATAAACATATGATGTTTATTAATTAATTAAATATATATTAAATTGGATTTAATATGATTATTTAATTAATGGTCTTATTAATTAAATAAGGTTATTTAGTTAAATTAGCCCTAAGGATAATTTTGGAAAGCTATGGAGAAAGTCTCCATATAAATTCATCATTTTGTCTAAATTAGAGAAAAAGAAAGTGATTTTCATTTGATGAACCTTAGCCTCCAAATCATTTTCCTCTCAAAATTTCTCTTCTCCATATTCTCTATTCTTCTTCCTCAACCAAGGTGTGAGAGACCACTTTTCTCCCCTTGGTTCCTAGAGAATAACGAGGTCTCACTTATGGTGGTGTCTATTGTTCGTTGGAGAATCATTTCGGAGAAGACGATGAGAAAATCATGAAGAGTTCGAGAATCGATGAAGGTATATGTTATTTTTATTCTTCTTTTCTTTTCTACTTTTCAAATAGCATGCTAGTTTATTGAATGTTTATCCCCTGCTCGGTTATGTTTTTATGCTGATTTTGTTTAATTTAAATTGAAAGAACAAAATGCAAAGAAACTTCATAGTGGATTAAATCCCTTTAGTAGCTACATATTCAACCTCCATAGTGGAGTCTGCAATGCATCATTGCTTGATGGTATACCATACTACAACGCCTTCATTTAGGGTGAACACTGAACCTGACGTGGATTTTCTAAAATCCTTATCAGTTTAGAAATCAGAATCGATTTATCCCATAAGGATCAAATCCTTAGCTCCATATATCAGCATGTAGTCCCTCGTTCTCCTAAGATACTTGAGAATGTTCTTAATCCCAGTCCAGTGGTCTAACCTTGAATTGGATTGATAACTATTCCCACTACATAACAAATGTCTAACCTAGTGTAGAGCATAACATACATTAAGTTGTCCACAGCTGAGGCATAGGGAATACGTCTCATATCCTCAATTTCATGAAGTGTCTTAGGACATTGTTCCTTAGACAAGGAAACCCTGTGCCATAAATGTAATAAACCCTTCTTAGAGTTTTGCATCGAATATCAAGTCAATATTTTGTCAACATAAGTTGCTTGAGACATAGCCATCATTCTGTTCTTGCGATCGCTAATAATTTGGATCCCAAGAACATACTGTGCCTCTTCCAAATCTTTTATTTTGAATTGAGCTGGTAGCCATTTGTTAATATCATTAAGGTACCCTACATCATTCCTAATGAGTAGGATATTGTCAACATAAAGTACTAAGAAAGCTACTTTCTCGTTGATGATTTTCTTGTAGACACAAGGTTCATCAATGTTTTGATGAAAACCAAAATATTTGATTTCAGTATCAAATTTAATGTTCCAAGATTTGGACACTTGCTTCAACCCATAAACGGATCGATTCAACTTGCAAACTTTTTGTTCTTAACCTTGGGCTACAAGCCCCTTGGGCTGAAACATAGAAATGTTCTCTTTAAGATTGTCATTCAGAAAGGTAGTCTTGACATCCATTTGCCATATCTCATAGTCATAATATGTGGCTATGGATAAGAGGATTCTTATAGAGTTAAATATAGCAATTGGGGAAAGAGTTTCTTATAGTCAACCCATTTTCTCTAGGTATAACCCTTTGCTACATGTCTAACTTTGAAGGTTTGTGTCTTTCCAACTACACCTCTCTTTCTTTATAGATCTATTTATACCTTATGTGTTTAATCCCTTTAGGCAGATCTACAAGTTTCCATAATGAATTGAAGTACATAGACTCCATTTTAAGATCCATGGCTTTTACCCATTGGTCTTTGTCTATGTCATTCATTTCCTGCTTGTAGGATAATGAATCCTCAATGCCAGCATCTGGTATGACAAAGATAAATTCAAGATTAGATGTAAATATTGTATAAAAGAAGGGTATTTAATCAAAGATTGTCGAATTCTTAAGTGGAAGAATGCGTAGAAAAATGTAAAACAGAAAAATTAAGCCCCTAAAGCCTTTGCACCAGAAGGATCAATAGGAAAAGATTCATTATTCTACTCAGATGTCCTAACTACTTTTAATGAAGCTGCAGGACTAGAGAATCCAGCAAAAGGTATTGATTGGGTGTTGGATTCAAGGTGTTCTTTTTATATGACACCCAACAAGGAGTGGTTCAACACTTATAAGGAAGTGGATGGAAGTTCTGTCTACATGGGCAACAACAATGCTTATCCTGTTATAAGCATTGGTTTTGTCTTAGTAAAGAGGAATTTAATCTCTTCTAGAATATTTGACGCAATTGGGTGTGAGTATATAGGCAAAGAAGGCCATTGTGAGGTATGGAAAGACTCCAAAATAGTCCTAAAGAGGGTTAAGATTAATGGAGTATATGTTATCCAACATGTACAAAAAGTGAAATCAGCATTAATAGTCACTCACAAAGACTTTACACAAGGAGATATATGGCATAAAAGACTAGCACATATAAGTGTTTAGGGTCTATAAATACTTGCCAAGTAAGAAATACTTCTTAATGGAACTGATGAAGATGTAGCTTTTCTGTGTACACTGTATCATTGGGAAGGCTACAAGACATAGCTTTGTTAAAGCTCAACACATAACTAAAGCCATTCTAGACTACATTCTTTCAGACCTTTGGGGTCCTTCTCCATCACCATCACTCAGTGGGTCTAGGTACTTCCAAACTTTTATTGATGATTATTCTAGGAAGACCTGGATTTTCTTTTTAAAAATTAAAGATTTTGTTTTTAAAAATTTCAAAGAATGGAAAGTGATGATTGAAAAGCAAACTAGTAGTCAATTTAAATGTCTTAAGACTGACAATAGACTTGAGTTTTGTGGAGAAGAGTTTAACACTTTTGCAGGAAAAATGAAATTGTTAGATATAGAATAGTGAGGCATACACCTTGATAGAATGAGGCTACTAAGAGGTTAAACAGTACAATCCTTGAAAAGGTGAGAAACTTATTATATGATGCTATCTTATCAGAGAAGTTTTGGGCAAAAATTGCCTCCTACACAGTCTATACACTAAATAGATGCCCTCATGTCTCCCTAAGCTTCCTTACCCTTGAGGAGAAATGGACCAAACAACCTACTAATCTAAACAACATAAGGGTTTAGGTGTATTGGGTTTGTACATCAGAATAAAGGGAAGCTAAATGCAAGGGCTATCAAGTGTATGTTTGTAGGCTTCATTGAAGAAGTAAAGGGATTTAGGCTATGACATCCGATTGAGAAGAGATGTGTAAACAGTAGAGATGTTATTTTCAAAGAAACAGAGATGTTTATGCAGAATACTTCTTCTTCTAAAGATCTACCTTAAGAGTTAACTGATAAATTTTAGGTGGAGCAACTAATTAATCCTGATACTGAACCCTTCAACTCAAGTTTAGAGAATAATGGTGATGAACACCTTGAACATGAAGAAGAAGAAGTGGTTGTAGAGACTAAAGTTGAACAACCAGATTTAAGAAATTACTCCTAAGCTAGAGATAGACAAATGAGAGCAATTGTGCCACCAACAAGATATGAGGCTTATATAAACCTTGCTTTGAATATCTTAGAAAATATGAATGAAATCAAACCATCTTCATTTGAAGAGGCTGTAAATGGGCCTAATGCTAAAAGATTGATAGAAGCCATGAATGAGGAGATTGAACCTCTAAAGCAAAATGAAACTTGAACCTTAGTGCCACCTCCTAAAGAATGTAAAACTATTGCTTTCAAATGGATTTACAACTACAAGGAGGACATACCTAATGTCCAAGAACCAAGATTTAAGGCTAGACTAGTAGCAAGGGTTTCACTCAAAGGCAAGGTATCGACTACAATAAAATACTTTTACATGTGGTCAAGTAGACCTCAATCAAAATGCTATTGTTCCTAGTAGCACAACAAAATTTAGAGTTGTACCAACTTGATGTCAAGACAGCATTTTTTCATGGGCATTTGGCAGAAACTATTCACATGGTACAACCTAAGGGATACCAAGTTAAAGGAAAAAAAAGATCACTAGTGTCTATTAGCAATCTATGGTTTAAAACACTCCTTAAGGTGTTGGTACTGAAGATTTGATGACTACATTTCCAAAATTTCAGATAAGCTCCTATGACAATTGTGTGTATGTGAATACCATGTCATTCCAAAATTCTGTCTATCTACTCCTATACGTGGATGATATGCTTCTAGCAGGAAGATTTAAGGAGAATTTGAAACATGTAAAATAAATTCTAAAGGAAAAATTCGATATGAAGGACTTGGGAGAATCTAGAAGGATTCTAGGCATTGAAATTTTCAGATAAAGAGACAAGTCAAACTATATCTTAGTGAAAATAACTAATACAATAAGTTGATAAAGAAGTTTAATATGGAAGAAGCCAAATTAGTGAACACCCATATAGCTCAACATTTTTAGCTATCAGTTGCAAACTCTCTAAAAGAAAATGACGTTGAGGATCAAAAGATGATGGCTATAATTCTCTATTCCCAAGCAGTAGAAAACCTAATATATTTGATGATCTCTACAAGACCAGATATACTACAAGCCTAGTCAGTAGATATATAGCTAATCCGGGTAAAAGGCATTGGGAAGTATCCAAGTGGATTCTAAGGTACCTAAAAGGTATTAAAGAGGTTAGACTCTTATACAACAATTTACAAATTCAGAATTTGAATTATTTGGGTTTATGGACTCAGATTATGCATGAGACCTAGACAAGAGGAGGTCACTTTCAGGTTATATCTTCCTATATGGAAGATGTCTCC
Source organism: Benincasa hispida (assembly GCF_009727055.1). NCBI lineage: Eukaryota > Viridiplantae > Streptophyta > Magnoliopsida > Cucurbitales > Cucurbitaceae > Benincasa > Benincasa hispida. Next base: position 58,674,570 of record NC_052360.1, on the reverse strand, counting down.
TAAGTTGGAAAGTTACTTTACAATCAATAGTAGCACTCTTAACTACTGAGGCAGAATTTATTGCTTTATCAGAGGTAGTCAAAGAAGTCCTATGGCTAAAAGGATTACTATAAGACTTTGGAATCACACAAACATCAGTTAAAATTTATGATGATAACCAAAGCACAATACATTTGTCTAAAAATCCTCAGTTTCTCAATCACACAAAACATATAGACATAAATTTCATTTTGTGCAAGAACAAATAGAGAATGGAAATGTTGAAGTTCTAAAAATACACACCTCAGACAATGTCTCAGACATGTTGACTTATAGTTCACAACTCGAGCTTAAAAAATGTTTAGACATTATTGGCTTTCGAGCCTCTTGAAAATGGATGGCAAAGTATAAATTAGGAAAAAAGGAGTTGTTGTTTTAACAACTTAAATGTTATTTTCAAGGTGGAGATTTGTAGAAGTCAGTAACAACTTAAGTGAAATCAACATTTACTTTCTATTTTTAAATTTTCTCATCAAACACATGTAACATCTTATCTATATAAAGGATGAAGATTTCAAAGAGAACATAAGAGAGTCATTAGAGTGAGAAACTTATCTATATTTCAAAGATTTCTCTAAAAATCTGAAACAACTCCTCCCGTGGATGTAGGCATTTTGCTCAACCATGTAAATTCTTGTGTTTCTTCTTCTTCTTCCTTGCTTCTACTGTGATTGCATGGGCGTTCATTTCCCTTGGATCTTCGTCTACCATCATTAGAGAATTTTAGCTCATTCTCTCTCCTGTTCTACTTTGCTTAGATTCAACTTTATCGTGGCCATTACATCATTTTGCAAAAACGAAGTGAGAAATAACCTGGCTGAAGGACAACCATTCCTTTCTACACCTTTCAGCTTCTTTCAAAGAAAAGATCTTGAAATTTTGGGCCTTAGTTTTGAAGCCCAACTAACCCAACACCAACACATTCTAAATTTGCGGATTTATCAATATCAAGTTCGTAAAATGGAAAAACCCAAATTCTTGTTCCCTTCGTCTTTCTCTAAAGGGCAGACATCAACATAATCAACTTTACAACCGGATCTCGCCTTCTCTTGTCGGAGCTCAAGAATTTGTCTTCCAATTGAATCACTAATAGTCTTCGCAATTGCGAGGTGCATATGAAAGACCAATCTATTCCTTGCCTCCCATATTTTGCCAAGGAATCATCACAACCTTGTTCAATTCATTTGAAAAAACTAGATTAAAGATCCAAGTCCCGTATTCGTGATAGCTATAATAAGAACTGCCATCACAGAGAATATCAACATTAATTGAAAGGAACCTAGCCAAATCTCCCTTACTATCGGTACTCTTCCAGAAAAGATATATTGTGTTTTCCAAATCTCGTTCATACTAAGCTCCAATAGGATCACCTACGATAAAATAACATAAGTTCGACACGTCTCTTACTCATTATCACATATTATATGTTTTTGCATGTTTAAAATATTAAACTTTTCAAATTCCAATACTTCATATATATAATATTGTGCCAAAAAATCATATATAAATCTAGAAATCCATTGAAATTTCACAATGCAAAAAAATAAAAAATTAAAGGAAAATTATAAATAGAGATAGGAATTGAAAGGGCGATTATTGTTTGCCCGCCAATTTGATCAAACACTCATTTCGTCTCTCAGCGAGCGTTGCCTGTCGCCATGTTCACCATTCGCGTTGATAGAGTGAATGACCTAAGGCTGGCCCTGTTGCCAATGGCTACCCTCTGCGATGCTGCTGATATCAAATGCACCAACCGAAATTTGTCCATAATCGTTCTTCCTACTCGCTATTCCTTCGTTGCAGCGCTTCGATTGTTGCCTTCATTCTTCACTTCCTTTCAGTTTCATCCCGTCGGCGAGTTCAATGCATATCGTGCCAATTTTTACCTTAAACTCTTTACCACTAATATTTCCAATATGTACAGCGATGATCTTTCCGTTACCCTTCTTCTCAACAGGCACAATGCCCTCGCCCCCGTCAAATTTGAGGATCCTCGTAAGTACATCGCTCTCTACCTTTTTCAAATTGAATTGATTCTTGTGGCTCTGTTGATTTCTTGATTCAGTATGATTTCTCTCTCTGCTCTGTAATTTTGATGGAATCCTCGATCATTTCCGGAATTTCCTTTTCTAATCTCCAGAATCGTTGTTGTGTTATGTGTTCGGTGGTTTCTTTCTCGATGAATCTTTACTCCAATTGAACTGAATGTCGTTGTTGCGGCGGTTTCTTGAACTGCGGATGGTTTTTCTCTGCTTTGTAAGTTTGATTCAATCCTCGATTTAACGATATTAGGTCATTTCCGAATTTTTTTCTTTCTAATATCCAGAATCGTGGTTGTGTCTTGAGTTCGGTGGTCTCTTTTCCAAAAATCTCGATTCTAACTGAACTAAATGTCGTCATTACGGCAATTTCTTGAATTGAGGACGATAACTTTCCGATCTGTAACTTTGATTGAAACTTGTTTTGATTGAATAGTTGCTTTTGCGATGATTTCTTTTCCATTCTGTTCATTTCTTGGTTGAGGACGATTTCCCCAATTTTGATTGATTATTGGATGCTATTATTGACCGCATATGAAACCTTTTATCTGGTCTGTAATTTTGGATGTTTGATACAATTCTAACACCAGTTCATCTTCTTAATTGTTAATATTGATTTCAGATTCTGGATATTTGCAATACTCTGCATTGTTATTGGCACGTCCTCACAACGTTGATATCAACCCAATTGATCTCAGAGTTTTTTTTGCAATTCGTTCAGCTGAATTCATAAACACCCTCTCTGACTTAGTTGTGTTGCCAACTGAGTATGGTAATTAATAAATAACTCGTCTTCTTCCTTCTGCAGTTTTATGTAAAAGAAAAGTCCTAAAGTTTCTGAAATTATATTTGTTTCTTTCTTCTGCAACAGTCTGTGTTGTTGTAACAAAAACGGGGGCCTTGTTCAAATCTGCCAGAAGGGAAATTGTTTTCTCCACAGAGGTAATCACTAATGAAATCCAAACTCCTCTTAGTCTTAGGTAGTGTTAATAATATCCGTTTTGAATACAATTTTTGTTCCATACTCGTGTGTATGTTTATCTTGATTTTGTTAAAGGTTTGTTTATCCCGATTTTGTTCAAGTCCATAAACACTCTTTCCATCTATAAATTTCTTACTTTGTTATCTACATCAACGTTTTCGTCGAATTTTGAAAACTAAGATCGTAACCATTTCGTTTTTAGAGAGTTAAGTGTATTTCCTCTTCATTTCTTACGATGATGGCATATTTTTGAAGTAGAATGTTATTCCTCCTCATTTCTTAGGGCATATTTGAATTTACTAAAGAAAAAATATAAATTTTATAAGAAGTATGTGGTGCAGAAAAATGAATGCATAATGGGGGGTATTGGAGAAGGAGATAAAGTTTTGTTCGTGATGAGTCCGTCTCCTATGTACTTTTTCTATCACATAGCTTACACCACCAACCTTGTTTGGTTCTTCAACACATCTAATTCCCGTACTTTATTGAGTTGCTGTGTGGGCCTACATGCTTCCTATATGGTCTCTTTTACTTGACATTTTACTCATTCCAAATTGCATTTTACATATATACAAATTCTGTGAATACTCCATTTTATTTGTTTTTGGGCATTAATGAATTGATAGTTTTCCATATTTTTTTTGATAAAGGGAAGATAATGAATGATATAGCTACTTTTACCTTAAAGTTAATTTGTATGGTTGTCTTGTTCAAGAAGTGATATACTATCAATTATCAATATGTTTTATTTACTAAGATTTGCAACCCTAAGATTGTATGATGTGATCCTAAGATCGTATTTTGACCACATCTCTCTCATTACAAAATCTATTTTAATTAAGTCTTAGTTTCGTAACTATTTTCTTGTTGGTTTTTTGTTTTTGAAAATTAAGTCTATTTCCTCTTCATTTTGTTACCATGATTTACATTTTTATTAAGTATGATGGTTGAATTCTTAGCGAAGTTCTAAAAAACCAAAAATTTAAAAGCTATTTTTTTTAGTTTTCAAAATTTGGCTTTTGGTAAAAGTAGATAACAAATGAAGAAATTTGGAGGTAGAAATAGTATCTATAGGCTTAATTTTCAAAAACAAAAAAATAAAAAACCAAATGGTTATAAAATAAACTCTAAATGGTTACCAAACAGGGTTTAAATGATCTCTCATTTTCATATGTTCTTTTCGTATGCTTTTTAACCCTGTTTATAAACTAAACGGATTTTTTTTTAAGAATATGAACTTCAACTGCTCTTGAAAGCTTAAATGATCTAATTTAAACTTAAATAGGGACCAAATTGGTATTATTCTCTAAACTTTTTGAGACCATAACATTGAGTTTAGTCAACCAAATTGAATATTTTCTTTTTAAAAAAATTGTGTAACTTTCTAAAATCTACATGCTGAAAGATAGTTCATTTGATCTACCATTTTGGCTCTTAATTTTAGAAAATAGTTAGAAATAACACATTTAAGTTTTCACATTACAAAATTAGTACCATTTTTAAAAATTCGTTCAAATAGCTTTTCTCAGTTCATCTTGGGCGAGACCGACCACCGAGATTTAGTTAAAAAAAAATTAGCTTTTTCTAACTTATCAGTTGTTTTTTCCTTTTGGGCCTTTCTCGATACATATCGGGCGAGATTAGATTGAGATTCTAGTAAATTTTTCAAAATATTATGTGATTTTCCTAAATCTTATATATTTTCAAATTTTCTTTAAATTCGATTATATTTACCAAATATTATATCAAAATCTTACTTGATTTTTTTTTAAATCTTTAGCCAAATTTCTAATTTCCAAATCAATTTACCAACTACCCAAATGAATTTTTTTATGGATCTCACGTGATTGATTTTGATTTTTAAATCTTTGGAAGGATTAAAATTTTCAAAAAAAGAAAAAAAAGGTAAAATATGAAAAATATGGCAGATTAACATTAAGATCGGTGAATTATCGAGCAGATTAATATCGAGATTTTATATATTTTTCATATATTACCTATTTTTTCTTTTTGCAAAATTTAATCTTTCCCAAAATTTAAAAATCATAATGCAATCATCCATCTGAAAAAAAGTAATTGGTACATTCATTTGAAAATTTAGAAATTCATATAATCATGGAAATAGAAATTGGTCTAAAATTACATAAGAAATGAATATAATATTTGGTAAAGATCATCGAATTCGGAGAAAATTTGAAAGTGTATAAGATTTGGTATAAAATTTGAATAAATTATCTAATATTTGAAAAGTTACTAAAATCTCGACATTCAATTCCTCCCAGATATACCGAGAAAGGTCCAAAGGAGTCAAAACAATCGACATATTAGAAAAAGTAAAATTTTCAACTAGTGGTCGATCTAGCCCGAGAGCTACCGAAAAAAACTAGTTTAACGACTTGTCAAAAGGCGTGCTAGTTTTGAAAGATGGAAAGTTGAGGGTGCTATTTCTGACAATTTTCCTTTAATTTTGATTACACAATGTTTTTTTTAAACATTTTTTACGTGGTGAGTTGTGTTGCTCAAACCATGGTTGGATGAGAGAGGAGGGAGAGGATAAGTAGACTTCTTGAGAAGGGATTCTCGAGCTTAGGGTATACGAATGAAGTGGTCTTTGCTCGAGAGGAAAGGATACAGTTCAAGCGAGAGGGAGTCTTATAACTTAAGAGGAGGTTAAGTTTAGCATAGAGGGAGTCTACGTGAATGATTGAGTTGTTAAGCTCTACAGACATCACTGTAGTTGTGTTGTTATTACAGATAAGTACCATATTGTAATTGCTTATCATTTATATTAATGAAGTTATCTTTTCTAGGCATACTGTCCCCTAGACGTAGGTGTTATTCACATAACTGGGTTATCAATTCTTGATGTTCTTTTTATCTTTTATTTTTGTTTGTTGAATATTCTATGGAATGCGGTAACATTGTTCATAACAATGTTTGATGTGCTAAAGGTACTTCCATATTATATTCATAATTATTAAAGCAAAACATTAAAAAATTTAATTAATAAATAAACCATTTAAACTTTTTAATCATATGTAAAACATATTTATTATTTATATTATATTTTATTACTTACTTTTATCTGTCATGAATTTTTTTTATTATATATAACGAAAATATCAACTAAACTCTAATATGTTAGGTTGAATTCATAAAAATGTAAAAAATGTGGACATATTAGAATATTATGATTCACTTTCCATTTATATGTCAAATAATATAAAATTCTAACATTTCTTTTCAATTAAAGAAACTTACATTAAATGCACTTTAGACAATAAGCTACTTGGCAGACAACCTTACTTAAGAAGGTGAAAAGACTACCCAAAAGAAAAAAAAAAAATGGAACCGTAGTTTTCGAAAACATGATTATATATATATATATATATATAAATTTTGAGTTTTTGTTTTCAGTTCTTTTAACAATATACAAAGGAGTAAGAGATCAGTAGGGTGCACCGAATTATCTCTAGCTCTTATACAGATGTTGGTTTTCAGTTTTTACAAAATAAAAATCATACATATTTGATTATTGTTTTTTGTTTCTTAAAAACAAAAAACAAAAAACAATAATTGTTTTTGGTTTTCTGTCTTTTAAAAATTTTAAATTAAAAACATATTCGACAACCGTATTTTTGTTTTCTATTTTTAAAAAGTTAAAATAAAATTTGATGACTTTTCTAGTTTTATATCTTATTAATAAAAGTAAAATCAAACCATTTTACAATAATTTTCCATATAATGCCTTTATTTTTAACTTTTCTAAATAAAAAAAATCATATAATAGTTTTTCATGAGGGTATTATTTTAAATGGTAAAATTGCAAAAATTATTTTCACTGATAAACAGTGATATTTTGCTATATTTATAAATATGTTGGCTCATTTTTCTTTATTTTAAAACACCACTTTCCATAACTCAACATCAAAATTGATATAGTTTTTCATATTTTTTTATAAAGGGAAAATGACAATTGATATAGCTAGTTTGGTTGTCTTATTCAAAAGTGATATACTATCAAATATCAATATATTTTTATTTCTTAACCGCATATTTTGAAAATATTCAATTGAATACTTTAAAGTCTTTATTTTTTTTTTAACAATGTCTCTCAAATGCCTTCTTTTAATTAATTCGACGTTTTTTGAAAACATTTTTTTTTCATTATTTTTTATTTTTTATTTTTTTTTCAAAGCCACTTTTGTTCATTTAAAAGACCCACAAAGAAAATTTTTATTTACTAAGATTTTCGACCGTAAGATTATAGGAACACGATCCTAAAACCCTTGCATGATCCATATCTCCCTCAATACAAGTCCATTTAACTTAATTGATCTTATGTTTTCAATATATTAATAATATATATATTATATAATTTATATATATAAATATTTGCGTGCTTTCTTAAAATTGAGCAAACTTTTTTAAGAATCTTAATTTTAGTTACTGTCGAAATCCTAAATGATCTCAATTTAAATTTTGAGAGGTTATAACATTGAACTCGGTTAACCAACTTGAATGGTTTTTTTATAAAAAAAAATATGTGTAACTTTTCGAGATCTATGTGCTAGAAGATAGCTCTTTTAACCATAAAATCCATAAATGATTGTTTTGGCACTCAATCACTACAAGAATTTTGGACTTTAATGTCGGTTTAAAACTAACGTTAAAATGCTTTAATATCAGTTAACAACCGATATTGAAGATCATGTTATAAAAGATCTTTAATGTTGATTGTCTTTAATGTCGGTTTTAAACCGATATTATAGCTGACCAAAATTTCAGTAACAATTATCTTCATTGTCGGTTTAAAATCGATAATTGTACACCATCTTCAATGTTGGTTTAAAACCTACTTTCTGCCAATAATTGTTCGATATTAAATGTCTGTCATCATTTTGTCATTAAAAAAAACACATATATATTAACTTTATTTTTTTTTGCTTATGCACGTTTAAATTAGCAATATTTCTCTTTTACTTGAACATGCACAAAATAAAATCTTAATTGCTTTCACAAATCCCCAATAAATGACAGAAGAGGAATTGGATAATAATTTAACTCTAAAACAAAGATAAAATATATATATATTTTTATCCAAATCAACTTCATATGGTTTAGATAGCAAATTCCAAGTTATCAACTATGAAGTATACATATATATTCTATATTGAACAAGTAGAGTATACATGCTAAGTTGCACACAATAATAGCATTCAAAATGAATGAATTACAAAATGGTTAAAATGATAAAAAAAAATAGGCTGAAGATAAATGAATAGTGTTCAACCATGTCTTCCCAAGTTATCTGATGTCAATTTCTGGAGTTAGGGACTATTCTCCCACCTATAAAGTAGATAAAACAACAATTTGAACAAATAAGTAAAAAACAACAATTTGAACAAATAAGTAAATTAAGGATCATGTTAGCATGCAAGAAAACAGACCCTAATAGGTAAAATTCTACTTACCTAAGTGTTTGAAAAGTGCTTCTCAAACAATCAAGAAAGTAAGTTTATTATTCTTATACTTTGAAAATTTTCGGCAGCATAACAACGATATCACAACAAAACCAAAAGATTACATTGAACTCGTTCAAAGAAACACACTCCCAATAATATTCCACAATCATTTATTCTCAACAGAACTACCAAAATTCTCAAAAAACGAATATTCAACACTTCATAAAAAAACCAACAAAACTTGTTAAAAACTAACCAACTATCTTTAATGACAATTCAAGTAAACTAAACAAATACCTATTATAAGTTCTCAACTCAATCATCTAATTAATAACCACATGAAGAATAAACAAACTCCTACTAATTATGTCTTTTTAATAAATAACAAAATTATATTGGCTTCTACGGGATGTGATATCTTCTTAACAAGGGGGAGACAATGACCAACTCAATTGTCTTTGAAGTTCCATATGTGTCAAGACTTTATCCCATAAAAGACACTTTATCCTATAAGTTTCATAAAAGACTGAGCTTCATAAAAGACTTGCACTTACAAGTAAATGATTGTTGAAGTAGTTGCATTGCTACAATTCAATCTATTCCAAGGATATTCAATTGGCACAAATGGATCTCCTTACCAGTCCCTCTTTATCCCATAAGTTCAACTTGATATTGGTAATTACATTCACTAATGATCCAAAGAAAAATCACAATAATATTCTTTAACTTTCAATAAACTTAAAGAGTTCATTTAGAGAAGCATACCATCTCGTTGATTTGTTTCCAACTCTATTATGTATTTCACATAATATAACGTCTATCTTGCAGGACTTTCTTTATGGCAAAAGTCTCCCCAGTTTCCGAGCACTTTGCCTAAGAGAAGTATTAAGAAAATTCCAAATAGAAGTACAAAACAAAGGAAAGGAAAGGAAAGAAGTTGTATGTTGGTCACAACTTCTATGGATATAATGTATAGCAATTGATTTTGAAACAAATTAGATAAATCCTTATTTCTATGTTTCAGTTGAACGTTGTTGCTATTATGGGAAAATATTTGCTTGGGGATGCATAAAATACGCTGCAAATTACCTACCAGTGTAGAAGATAGACACGACAAGATAAGATATCATTTCTCCATATCTTATCAATATTTTGACAACCATGATGATGGAAAGAAACATCCTTATTCCTTGATATTAGCGAAAATAAGCTAGCATTTAGTAGGAATTCTCATTGTGAAGTAGCATTTTCTCTAGTCTCATTTTTAAGCTTTTCTACATTGACTTCCAAAATTATTCATGAATATTTTGGTATAACTAAGCATAATAGTTTTAAAAAGTACCTTTACATCTCATTTGGAAAACCTCCTCAATAGTGAATCGAGAAGAAAACACTTACAATGTAACTTTAAAACATCAATAGATCACTATAAAATGTGTGCAATATTATCATGTAATTAACAGTAACTTAAGAGTTCATCAAATACATATATCTCAAATAGTACTGTTAGAATTGGTCTTAAAGAGTTCATTAGAGATAATATAATAAAATTGATAGGAAGCAGACACTTATAGCTAGAAATCAAAACTCAATCTCTTTCTGTATAAACGCGGAACCTGATAACATAAGGTAACATATACAAGATTAAGAAATTATTCCTCTTCAAAAGGTTCAATTATTCTATATGAAGTTCTGTTAATTACCTCAAGACTTCTTAATGTCGAAAACCATAGTGATAACATTTTCTCATTGGCAAGGCTTCACACACAAGCTGGAAATCTCCTGATATTCAGATAAATAGCACATCATTGAATAATACAACCAAATTCCTTCAATTATAAAATAAATTAAACTTATGAATCGAAAGAAAAATGGAAGAGAAATAAGTGCACCCATTAATCATACAAGATGAAATCATCAACTTCGATGAAACCCCAACAGGTCTAAGAAGGAAAAAAATTAGTAAAAAGAAGGAAAAGAAATACTATGTTAATCGCAAAACAAGATGAAATCAAGAACTTTATTATATTATGAACAAATAAGAAAAAATCAATAAAAAGAAACCTCGGAAAAATAGATCTGATCCAACGCCCGTGACCCACCTCCACGACTCGGACGACTCGAACGACCCGAACACCGGTGACCCACCTTTACAGATCGGAAAAGCCCATGACCCGGATGACCAGAACGCCGACAACCCACCTCTACATATCGGAAGACCCACGACTAAATCTACAGATTCAACGCTGGTGATCCACCTTCATGACCCAAAGGAGCTAGACGGCGAGTTGAACTACCAGATCTGACGATCGGCGACCCACCTCTACTAAACCCCATGACGAATTGGCACACGAACAACCAGATCTGGACGAAAAATAGATGACCAAACGACGAGCTGGACGACATGCGACCCACCTCCACTGAACCCTACGATAGCTGTCTCTTATACACATCTAGATGTGTATAAGAGACAGACCAGATCTGGACGAAAAATAGATGACCAAACGTCGAGCTGAATGACATGCGACCCACCTCCACTAAACCCCACCACTATAAGAAAAACCACATTTCTTGATGTTTGTAATTTTAAATACATGATGTTTTTATGAAAAAAATGTCAAGAAATAAGTGATTTTAAAGAAAAAAATGTCAAGATTTTTTTTTAAAATGTGGAGGTTGTGCATTTTTTCAAAAAATACAGTACTTGACATTTTAAAAATGTCCAATTCAATTAATGATTTCTTGACGTTTCAAAAATGTCAATAATATTAGAATATACAAGGTAACGTTGCAACGTTGAAAAGTAGTGTTGCATCGCTACGGATTTTGACAGAAAATAAAAACAAGCGAGCCTCACGTAAATAGTGTTGCAACGCTCTCAATAGCGTTTCAAAGCTATAACCTAGATATAAAAGTAATTTGCAAGTTTCCAGTTGAGTTTGCTGGATTTTCTCTCTTCTATACGAAATTTTTGCACTTCTTAGTTTTTCACTTCCCTTTGATGCATTCTTGTTATTCCATGATCAATGTTGAAGAGATTTTTCATTGAGGTAAGTAGATTTAGTTTAGATTAGGCTTGGTTTTACATACTGTTGATTTTTGATGATTTGTTTGTTTGTTTATTCGTTTATTCGTTTATTGCACCTATTGTGTTGGAAGCTCCGCCGATGAACAAACGCTTGACATTAGAGAATGTTTGGTTGTTGTTGCTATGATATTGAGGACGAAGAAATGGAAATGAATTTTTGTGCCCATGAACATGAATCGGATGATTCTCCACACTCAGAAAATTCGGTCCCTTGAAACACGATTTCTAATCTGTTCCATATGGAACCGCCAAAAGCTTTGTCCCAAATTTTGTGTTCATGTTCTTCGTTAATGGGTTTATGCCAGTGTAATGGAAAACCCTAATGGGTCTTTCTGGAAAATCAATGGAGTACGAATTGGTAGCAAGGAAAATCAACGGAGTACGAATTGGTAGCAATCTTTCTATAATGAGATTCCAATATCGACGAATCAGGTCGAATGAAGGATTGGTTGTTCATAGAAGCGAAAAAACTTTTCCCATTCAAACCCTTGCAGGTTTTCCCAGATGGGCAGTTCTGAAGATTAAGGCTTATGGTAATGAACACTCATTTTTGAACTGCTTTAGGAACATTAAATGGGTACAGAGGAGAATCAAGGCTACGGAGTTTGTTGGAAAATGCAGTGGCAAAGGCGAAATCCTTCATATCAGGAAGGTTTCCAGGTATTTGATTAGATGAGAAATTTGTTTGTGGGTTAAGTTTATTCATTTTCCTGCTCTTGTATATTAAGAATCCAATAGAGGTGGAGTTGTTAAAGGGGAAAATTGATTTTACATAAGGTGTGATAGCCATGGGGAAGATGATTCCAGAGGAGTGATCTGGAATTTGAATTTGATCTGTACTGAGGGGAAGAGTGGTGGTTCGGCCAAGGGCTATCATAATGGCTGTGGTATTGAAGGGTTTTGTGTATGCAGCATCAAGCTGAAAGAGTAATCTAATATGCAGCGAAACAAATCAGAATCAATAAGCACTCTAACTATTCTTAATTTGAGTTTTAAACATACTATTCAAGTGATATTCATAGAGGGTTTAAAGCAAACATTACTTTTGAAGACTTAATCCACGAATTCAGTAGCAATACTCCAAGATTGAGCTTGAAACTTCAATAAGACCACCACCAAGATCTTCTCTACGAAGCTCAAGAAGGAATATGTGGTAGAAACACTCAAATCTAGCTGAATTGGAGAGGAATTTTGGTGGTTTATGAGGGTTTAAAGAATTCTAGCACTTCAGTCAGTTTTTCCATAAAATCTATCTCAAATCCATGCATGTAGACTCATTATATAACATGTTTTCATGCAGGGAGAGTGACTTGCATGGAGGGCAGCTCCAAAGAATTTGGAGGTGGAATTGGGTGACAAACCACCCAAGAAATGGTTAGTGGATTATTCCCAAAAATTGAAAAAACACACTAACCCTAAAATCAATTTCAATTTTAAAACTAAATTTGATTTTATAATTAAATAAAACTATTTTATTTAATAATTAGTTTATATCATTAATTCAAAATTAATAATTAATAAAACTAATTTCAATTTTTTAATTAATTAAAATTTATTAATTTAATATCTTAATATTAGGACAGTTGTAAATATAGACATTAGAACCAAAGTATTAGGAGATATAATATAATGTAAAAAAAATTACAAATATGACCAAATTTAAATAGTCTATCAGTGATTGACCATATTATTGGTAGAAGTCTATCCATGATAGACCATATCGAGTCTATCAACAATATAAGTCTATCGCTGATAGACTTGGCTATATTTGCATTTTTTTTTAAAATGATGTTATACACTTGGTTATTATTCCTAAAAATGCTACCAATTACAATTACCCTTAAATTAATAAAATACCAATTCCACCAATATGATTCAATTTCATATTTAAATCATAATTTAAATATTAATTGATTTTCCAATTTCGTTTAATTTCAACTAAATTAAATGTTTTTAATTGTATCAAATACAATCAATTGAAAGCCCTAAAAAATTGAATTTGAACCTTTCAAATTCATAATCCTAATTCCAAAATTCATCCAATTAATACTCAATTTTTTATTCTAATTTATGAGCTAGTAGAGGGACCTAATAGACCTACAGATCATGAGCTCCAACGATCTGTAATTAATTCATTAAACTCTTTAATCGAAATAATTACTATTCGTTAACTACCAAGACACACCATTATAACTTGATAGTTGCACTCTCCTCACTATCGATATATTTCTATCCATGTAAACCATAATAAGTAAGTCGATCCTTCACAGGTCGTTCGTAATTACAGCTGGGTCAAAATTATCGTTTTACCCCTGTAAATACATCTTATTTCTTAAGTTCCCACTAATCTTTAATGAAAAATTTGATTCATAATACCACTTATGAATCATGTCCCTCCTTACCATGAGAAGGTGGGGCCTCGATTGTTCAAGACCTAGAATAAGCACTTAAGAGAATAACCCATCTGCTATCCCTAAAATAGGTAGGAGTGAATTCCATCTTGCAGGGCTATGTCCCCAACTATCCATCCGGTCTTATCCCAAAATGGAAGATTTATTGACACTAGAAGAATTTCGGGCTTTAATGTCGGTTTTAAACTGATATTAAAGGGCTTTAATGTCAGTTGACAACCAACATTAAAGATAGTGTTATTAAAGCCCTTTAATGTCGGTTGTTTTTAATGTAGTTTTAAACCAACATTAAAGGGCTTTAATAACATTGTCTTTAACGTCGATTGCAATCGACATTAAAGCCCTTTAATGAAATTTGCAACCGACATAAAAACCTAGAATCTATCCGTTTTATCAATTATTGTCCATTTTTTTTTAAATTCCGTTTTCGAATCCATTTTTTTGGTCAAAAAGTATAACATGACACATCATCATTGAACACTATGGCTATGACATATTATTTATGTATGGATTGCAAATCTATTACATTTAATCCATAAATTCTGCTATACAATTATAATTTAAAAGGCTGTACAATAATTTAGCCCTTGAAAACACAAATTACAAGTAATATAAACATTATGATTTTACAAACATTATGAGTTTACTGTCCCTCTCCAATTGGTAAGCATGGATCCTTTCATAATTCTTCTTGAACAGACCCCCCCAGCTTCAACAGTGCATGGTTATAGGCATATTTGTCTGACCACTGTTGTTTAAAAGATCACAAACAAAAAAGGTTTAAGACAAAGGATTGAAAGTGAAAATGTGATCATAATTCATATTCAACTAACCGTGTTTATTGGGAATGTGTATAAATGGTACATTCAAGGAAAAATTCTTTACTAGAGTTTCCCAAGAAAAAACATAAAGAGGTTGTGATACCAAATCTTTACTCCTTTGTTGCACCTGCAAAACAAGAAAACTCAATAGTTGAATAAATGAGAGAATCTTCTTTTTAAAATCGTGAGTCATCAACTAAAACTTATTAAAACTGCGAGTCAAACATTCTTTTAGTGTGTTTAATTAGCATAATGCACATGTTCTCAAGCCAATCAATCGTTTAGTTCCTGCATCTATCACTTAGCTCCAGCGACCCATCATGTAGCTCAATCGTTTAGTAAATGATCTCACGCATAGCCTATCATTTAGCTACCGCGCCCATCGTTTAGCGCTAACGCCTTATCGTCTAACGCATTCGCATATCGCTTAACGTCATCGCCTATCGCTTAGCATTCAGCCTATCGTGTAGCATGTCTGCTCATCGTCTAGCACAACACGACTATCGTCTAGCGTTCATGCCCATCGCGTAGCACCATCGTGTAGTCTATCGCTTAGTGCCTACGTATCTGCTATACGATCGTCCAGTGCCTGTCTACACAATCATCCAGCGCCCACGCATCTGCTATACGATCGTCTAGCACCCGCCTACACGATCGACCATCATCCAGCGCTCGCCTACACGATCGTCCATCGCCTGCGCATCTGCTATACGATCGTCCAGTGCCCGGCTACACAATCATTCAGCGCCCGCGCATATCTACACGATTGTCTAGCACATCACTTAGCTCCGCGCATCTTCTATACGATCGTCTACCTCATCGTTTAGCTCCCCGCATTGCTACACGATCGTCAGCACCCGTCTACACGATCGCCTATCTCATCGTTTAGCTCCCCCTTTTTGCTACACGATCGTCCAACGGCCACCTACACGATCGCCTACCTCATCATGTAGCGCTACCCATTTGCTACACGATCGTCTACCCAACGCCTTGCGCTCAACATTTCGCTTTCACTACTATTGCTCACGCATACCCAACGTAGGAGTAACTCTTGGCAATGCCTCTTGCCAATACTTCAACAAATGTATCATATACAGCAAAACTATTAATCAAATCGAATTTCAAAGGCCATAGACACATAAAAAGGCCCAAATCTAGTAGCAGAGAGACATATTGAAGTGAAACCGCAACTGGCTTTCATTGAGACATTTACACAAACAGTTGAGAGGCATAACATAAGAACAAAAATTGCTGTGAGTTTAAGAGAGGAAAGAGAAGAAGAGCATACTGATCTAGACGAACCACGAATGGCGAACTTTAAATCTTCAGTTCTGGACTTCAGATTGAACGACGAACGGTGACATACAGATTCGGGTGACTTCAGATCTGGGTGACTCGGTGCAGCCGACGACGAACGAATGAAAGGATCTACACCACGGACGACTGGGTGCGACTTCAAATTCGAGCCAGATCTATACCACGACAGACTCTTCACCCACAATCGACGGATGAATGGCAAACTCTTCACCCAGATCTACACCACGGACGACTGGGTTTGGAAGAGAGAAGTGAGAAAGAAGATGGTCTGAAGAAGGAAGTGTGAGAATGGGAGGAAAAAGAAAATAGGAGGAAAGTGAAGAGGGAAAAATGAAAAAAATGGGGGGAAAATAGAAAATAGTGGGAGAGTGAAGAGGGAAATAATAAGCAGGTCTTTAATGTCGGTTTAAAACCGAAATTAAAGATCTGCTTTTAAAAAACAAAACAAAACCGACATTATACATCCGATTTCACTTTTTTCAACCGAAATTAAAGCCCAAAATTCTTGTAGTGTGAGCAGTGCTGTTGGATTACCTTCACCCATGCAGATCAAAGGATAATCTTGAATAAACAAAAATGGATTTGCTTCGATTTTTGTTTTTGAACCCAACCAATCTGATTCGATTCAAGTCGGTTCGATTCGATTAAAGCCGATTTTCCCCTTTATTCTCCCTTCTAACTACCTTTTGAAACCCTTCATCTTCTCTTCGATGAGACATCTTAAGAAAATCGCACTAGAAAATTCACTAAATGTGATCCCTAGACTGGCAATAGGGAAGTGACTATCATGGAGCTTTATGGGTGGGAAGCTTAGGCGATGGCTACTAACTGGCTGCGTGGTGTGACCATAAGGGAAGAAGTGTTGATTTGAGATAGTGGAATGTGGGAAAGAGAGGGAAAGATCGTGATGGAGAAAGATGTTGAGAGATGAGAGATCTAAGGGAGAAAGATGGTGAGAAATTATTGCCTAAATTATCGTACTCGAGAAATCATCACCTAGAGATATGTAGGCTGGGCCAAAATTATCACTAGAAAAATCATCGCCTAAGTACTACTGGGAGAAAATTATCGTTTTTCCCCATAGTTACATCTACCTCTTCACGTACCAATGATCCCTCTAATTAACAATAAGTCATAGTCTAACTATGACCAAACCCCTCTCGGTCCAAGAAAAAGTGTGGCGCTACATTGTTTAAGCCCCGAGTCAGCCCTTAAGAGAGCAATTTATCTACTTACCCGACATTGGGAAGGGGTGAATTCCATCTTGTGTAGCTATGTTCCCAGCTCCCCAATCAGACGAATTCCAAAAATGATAGACTTATTGAGTCGACAATCTGGCCACTCTCACCCATCAAATCAAAGACCGCCTTTATAGATAGGAGTTCACAACTCACTCAGGATTCAGGTCATGTCATCTAAGGTCACCTTGGTGAAATATCAGTCTCTATTATTCATGGTGTTATATAATGAGACTATTCATTTCGTGGTCTGGTCTTATATAAACCCCTTTCCATAGAACACCCCACTCACATGTCTTTACATGAATGATCAAGATCAGATCATTTGTAGCACTTTGCAATAATTGTAATATCTATAAAGCGGACCGTATTTGTAGTGTGATCAGGATAAGGTACCCAGCCTTATCCATCTACTATAGACCATTTAGGTTATCACTTAAATATGATCCACATATATGTCTCTACGTACATGTTTAAGCTACAGAAAATAACCTCGAATGTTAGTTTATTGGTTTTGTGGTTAATGCTACTAAATGTCAAATAAAATACCTTATATTTTATTAAATAATTAAATCATTTGTACATTAAAATTATAAACTACAGGACCCAAAAGATTTAGGACATCAACCTCAATAGTTTTATCAAATCATAGGGATCAAAATCTAATTTTACGAAATCATAGGAATTGATTCTAAATTTTTGAATTACGCACCTTAAAGTTTTATATCAGGCTTTAAGAACGTTCAAATTCATGAGTAATGATTAAAAAGTTGGTTATTTGGTTGATGTTGGGTAGGTTGGACAATGCAAAATTATAGGCTACAAAAAGGAAGTAGAAACATTTTAATATATTTTTTTAATAGATTACTTTATTTCTCGGTGTACCAAAACAAAGAAAACAAGACCCTAATAAATGAGAGAGTACATCGAAAAAGAAAAACGAATTAAGTTCAACATTAACACCTAATATCTCTGTCGTCTTCCCCTTCTATCTTCATCTCCACCTCCCCCCATTGCATCAAATTCCTCAACTAATAGTCCATCGCAAGGGCCTCCGAACTCCTCAGACTCCTCAGACTCCTTGACTTCCTCTTTTTCTCTTCCTTGGGCGCTTCCGTCGTAACAAAAACCCCACCCAAATCTCTGTCATCGTCGCTACCACAGTGGTCGCCTATGATTTCATCTCCTTTACCGCCATCTCCTTAACCAACTACTACTCCCCCTTCTCCTGCATCTAAAACTCCATTGTCATTAACTCATCCACTTTGTCTCCTTTTCCGCCTCAGACAGTTCTGTCGGCAACTTCACCACCAACTCCGTCCAATGTTCCACCCTCATTCACACCAGACCCTCCACTCTTACAAAGCTCCTCAATCCCCTCCTTGATCCCATCCTCCATAATTACCAAAACCACCTGAATACTTACCTCCACCGCTACCACTACCATCACAAGAAAAATCGTCATATTTCATCACTGCCACGCTAACCCACAAATGCACCTCAGAAAACCCACCTCCTTCTGCCACTCCAATTCCATCTCCTACACCGCCAAAAACAAAAATCACCTAAAATCACCTCTTACACCACCATCGACACCTACAGAAAACTCACATCTCTCTCTCTCTTTGTAATGAGGGTGTTACGAAATTGACAATTAAAGAACATAAAAAAGGAGCGTAGAGATAGAGAAGATCGACACACAAATATACGTGGTTCACTAACAATGTGTTAACTACGTCTACGGAAAGAGGGAGAACAGTATTATTAGAGAGAATGTTTTCAGAAAATTAAATCAAACGGCACCTCTAGGGTTAGAGAGTTTATATAGCGTACTGCTCTAAACACTAAGGTTGAAGAGGCAACCAACAGATTCAAGGCATTTCAACAAATCTCCACCTTGACTTGAATTCTCTCCCAGATAATAGATGTACCAAAATGTAACATAAATCAATATTGCCAGACGTACCCAGACTTCTCCCTCATGCTTCAAAGTGTCCTATAAAGGGGACCACTAACAATTCAAAACATTCAGCAAGTCCAAACAATGTTGGAATTTGCCTTGTGGAACCGGTTTGGTGAACATATCAGCAGAGTTATCAGTAGTACCAATTTTCATCACTTTAACTCTCTGCTCACCTCTTAAGAAGTGATATCTTACACCTATGTGCTTAGTTCTCTCATGATGAACTTGATCCTTGGCTAGGCATATTGCACTCAAACTATCACAATATACAACAACTTAGTCATGATGCAAACCAAGATCATCAATTAATCCCCTCAACCATATTCCCTCTTTAGCAGCTTCTGTCAAGGTCATGTACTCTGCTTCAGTAGTAGACAAACTAACTGTAGGCTGTAAGGTTGCCTTCCAACTAACAACAGAACCACCAAGAGTGAACACATAGCCAGTCATAGACCTCCTACTATCAACATCTCCAGCATAGTCAGAATCAGAATAACCAGTCACCAAACACTCTGTGCAATTTCCATAAACAAGACCAACATCAGATGTGCCTCTAAGGTAACGAAAAATCCTTTTAACAGCTTGCCAATGCTCATTCCCAGGTTGACCCATGAACCTGCTGACAACACTAACAACATGGGCAGGATCAGGCCTAGTACAGACCATGACATACATCAAACTTCCCACTGCACTAGCATAAGGAACTCGAGACATGTACTCCTTCTCAGCTTCAGACTGTGGTGAAAGCACAAATGACAAACAAGCATTTACAGCACTAGGAGTATCTATAGGCTTAGCTGATGACATACTAAACCTGGACAATATTTTCTAAATATATCCTTTCTGCGACAAGAAGAGCTTATTCTTATCTCTATCCCTATAAATCTCCATACCCAGAATTTTCTGAGCAGCACCCAAATCTTTCATATCAAACTCAACACTAAGAAGATTCTTCAATTTCAGAATATCAGACTTGGACTTTGCAGCTATGAGCATATCATCTACATATAAAAGTAGATAAATCATCGAACCATTATCAGCTTTGTTGTGATATACACAACAATCATACGAACTCCTGTTATAGCTAACTACAATCATATAGCTGTCAAATCGTTTGTACCACTGCCTTGGAGACTGCTTTAACCCATACAAAGATTTCTTCAACTTGCAAACATAATCTTCTTTACCTGGACACTGGAACCCATCTAGTTGGGTCATATAAATCCCTTCCTCCAACTCTCAATGTAAGAAAGCTGTCTTCACATCTAGTTGTTCTAATTCCAAATTCTGATGTGCTACTATAGCTAGTAACACCCTGATAGAAGTATGTCTGACTATTGGTGAGAAGATCTCATTATAATAAACTCCTTCCCTTTGTGTGAACTCTCTAGCAACAACTCGAGCTTTATATTTAATGCCATCTGACGGTGATATTCCCTCCTTTTTCTTGAAGACCCATTTACAAGTGACAATTTTTCTCTCTTAGATTGTTTAACTAATTCCCAAGTCTGAATTTTGTCAAGAGATTCCATCTCATCTCCCATAGCAGCAAGCCATTGAGCAGACTCACCATATGACATAACTTCTCTATAGATGGATGGCTCATGAGGATCCACCTTCAGCAACTTGCAATGCAAAAGTAACTATATCTTCAAAACCATACCTCACAGGAGGTCTAACACTAACTCTTCTAGCTTTATCACGAGCTATACTCGGTTGATCTACTCGTGATCTAGAATTCTTAGGCAAAGCAACTTCTGACGTTCTAGGCACATTAATTTCTGGTTGCACATCAGTTTCTGTAGTAACATGTTGATCTTCTCCATCTTGATGTTATAATTCATTCACAGCTGAAGTGAATTGCATCTCCACCTGTTTATCAACACTACTACTTTCTCCAACATCAGTAGACGTCACAAAAGGCTTTACAGTTGAGTTAAGCATGAAATTTTCATCAAATATCATAGTCTTACTAAGTGTGACTCTATTTTCAGAAGGTGACCATACTCTATATCCCTTAAATCCATCCCTAAAACCCACAAATATGCCCTTTTTAGTTCTCGGTTCTAATTTACCCTCATTAACATGATAGTAGACAATACAACCAAAGACTTTTAATAAAGAATAATCTGCAGGCTTACCAGACCACACCTCGTAAGGTGTTTTATAATCAATAGCTATGTGAGGTCCACGATTGATCAGATAACATGATGTATTTACTGCTTCTGCCCAAAACCTTCTAGCAACCTTGCATTAGAGAACATGCATCTTGCTCTCTCCAACAATGTCCGATTCATACGTTCTGCAACCCCATTCTGCTGTGGAGTATCCCTAACAGTGTGATGGCGAACAATCCCCTCAGCTTTACAGAACTCATTAAATTCGGATCCACAGAATTCCAGACCATTATCAGTTCACAGCCTTTTGATCTTCTTCCCAGTTTGATTTTCAATCAATATCTTCCACGGCTTGAAATTCTTGGAGGCTTCACTTTTATGTTTCATCATAAAAACCCAAGTCATTCTTGAGTAATCATCAATTATAGACAAAAAATACCTACTGCCTCCAATAGATTCAACTTTGAAAGGTCCCCAATAATCTAATGAATATAATCAAGTGTTCCTTTTGTAGGATGAACACCTCTTGGACACTTGCTGCGATGAAGCTTTCCAAATACACAATGTTCACAGAATTCAAAATCCTGCACCTTGTGCCCACAAAGAAGATCTCTTTTTGACAGAATTTGCATCCTTTTTTCACTCATATGACCAAGTCTCATATGCCATAACTTAGTCATGTCATCCTTGTGAATGACCGACGATGCAATAACAACATAACCTTATCGTGGAACCTAACAGAAAATACAGTGTTCCACGCTTTATGCCTTTCAGAACTACCTCAGAACCCGTATAGACATACACTGCTCCACTTTTCCTTCAAAATTGTAATCCTTGCTATCGAGTATACTAAAGGATATCAAACTCTTCTTCATTAGTGGAACATGCCTAACCTCTTTTAAAGTGTAGAAGGCACTATTATGTGTTCGTATCTTGACTGAGCCGATTCCAACCATCTTGCACACAATACCATTAGCCATGCTAACATTCCCTCCATCTATTTGGTGATAGATTGAGAATCACTCTCTATTTGGGCACATATGATAAGATGCCCCAGAATCAAGAACTCACACATCATTAGAATGTAAATGTTCATTTACAACTAAAGCTAGACCTCCTTCAGAATCAATCTTGATTTCTTCATAATCAATCTGAACTTGTGCAACAGAGGCGGATGCTTCCTTTTTATCACTATTTTCCTTCTTTTCCTGATTTCTTTTTATCTTAAGGCATTCGGTTTTCTAATGCCCCTTTTCTTTACAATAGTTACAAATATCATCTGACCTAGAACCCTTTGACTTCCAAGACTTTTTATTCTAGTTTGACTTCTGCTTACCAGAATTCCTATGTCCCTTGCTCCCTGTAGCAGCTAACCCAGATGCTTGACTTTATGTAATTGAACTTCCTCATTCTGACGGTCCTCTCTCATAAGCAACGTGGACTTTGTATCTTCTAAGGTCAGAGTTTCTTTCCCTCAAATGTACAAGTCAATGAAAGTCTCATACGACGAGGGCAAAAATGTCAACAAAATTAGGGCAGCATCCTCATCATCAACCTTAACCTCTACGTTACGTAGATCTAATAAAATTTGATTTAATTGATCAGGATGGTCTCGTAGAGACGTACCTTCTTACATACATAGATGATACAGATGTTTCTTCAGAAACAACTTCTTGGTTAAAGATTTCGTCATGTAAAGATTTCCAACTTCAACTAAAGACCAGCGACAGTTTCTTCATTTGCGACCTCGATGATGACATCATAAGCCAAACATAGCATGATCGTCGAATGAGTCTTCTCCTCAAGAATCTACAACTCTTCGTCATCCACGACAGCCTTCTTTGACTTACCCGTCAGCGGCGCCCACAGCCCCTGCTGCTTTAGCAGGGATCGCATCTTGATCTGCCATAAACCAAAACTATTCCTCCCAGTAAATTTGTTGATCTTTACGTTCACACCAGACATCTTCAATTGTCGAACAAATGCGAAATTTTGAAGAAACCCTGACAAGACTCTGATACCAGTTTGTTATGAAATCGACAATTAAAGAATATAAAAAAGAAGCGTAGAGATAGATAAGATTGATACACAGATATACGGGTTCACTAACAGTGTGTTAGTTACGTCGACGGGCAGAAGGAGAACAGTATTATTAGAGAGAATGTTTTCAGAAAATTACATTAAACGGCGCCTCTAGGGTTAGAGAGTTTATATAGCACACTACTCTAAACCGTAGGGTCATAATCGTAAATAACTACAAATAAATAAATATGGTGAATATGAATTCTGAATAGGTTTTTTCTTATGATGGAGCAAGGGACATAGGAATAAATAAATAGCGAGACCCTCGTACTTAGTTGTTCGAAGCGCCAATAAACATATTCAAGGCATTTCAACAGAGGAGAGGGAGGTGTGTCAATTTTTTCTTATGATGGAACAACAATTGGTGTAATGAACAACGAAGAGTAGTGTGGTGCACAGAATAGAGGGCGAGTAGGGGGATGGTTGAAGCTGCTGAGAAAAAAGAGAGATTTTTGAAATTCAAATTTTAAAGAGAGGAAAAAGAGTAGTGTATGTGATCCATTTCCCAATATGTGGCGTGTGACAACATCTAATGTATATGCACAAATGTTCATATAGTTTGGTGACAGTTAGAATTTAATATTCAAAGATTCAATATTGATAAGTAGTGAAATATATATATATATGATCCTAGTTAAATTGCAAATTTAGTTTCTTATAGATAGGTGAAAGTTAGAATTTAGTTTTTGTGGCTGGTTTATAATAATAAAAAAAACAAGTTCTTATAGTTTGATAAAACCTTCACAAAATAATTGTAGGGTCTATGTATGAAAATTTTATCAAACCATATGAACTAATTATGATGTTTTATCAAATAATGATGAATAAATTCTAACTTTTAAAATCATAAAGATTAAATTCTACTTTTTTCCAAACTATGGGGACCAATTTTGTAGTATGGGAAATTACAAAAAAAGTTCTCGTGATATATAGTGAAGTGATAGTTAGCACTCTTGCAAACGAGAAATTTTTTTTTTTTTCAATTAAATTATTAAGTTAAAAACATCGATTTATCACGAATTAAAAAATTGTCAATGTGGTTTGGAAAAAAAAGTTAGAATTTAGTCCCTATGATTTATAATTAGATCAATGGAAATATCAAAATCCCAATTTTATGGAAATGCCGATCAAAATTTCGAGAAACTTTATAGAAAAGGATGAAAATTGATGGAATTTGTTACAACTGGTTAATGAAACTTTGACTGTGACTGAAGTTGACTATAATTAGCAATTTTTAATCATCAATTTTATAAAGTAAGACAACATTTAGATATACATTGTAAAATATTTGTGTAAATGCAATGCGAGAACATAAACTTTTTTTTTTAAAAAAAAATGGTTACAAAATAATATCAAATATAGAAAATTAATTACAAAATTAAAGGATATGAAATATTTGCAAATAAAATAATTATAATTTTTTAATTATAAAATGAAGTGAAATTTGAAAAACAAACCATAGCATTAAACTAATATAACATAATAAGAATAAAAAAATCATAACATTAAGCATAAGAGAGATACAAAAAGCATAATATTAAACATAACACAACATAATGGAAAAGAAAGAAGAAAATGAAAACTTTACAAGTTGATAGAGCTTGAGAGAAAATGAGAGGAATATTAGGATCCATTTGATAACGTTCTCGTTTCCTGTTTCCTGTTTATTGTTTCCTATTTCCTGTTTCCTATTTCGCATTTCTTCCTTTTTTAGAACAAGAAACAAAAATATGTTTGATAACTGTTTCTGTTTTTCGTTTCTTAAAAAAAAAGAAAAAAAAAGAAACATAAACATAAACTTGTTTGATAACTATTTCTTGTTTCTTGTTTCTTATTTTTTTCTTGTCTCTTCTCTTGTGATTATATTGTCTTTTTTAACAATATAATATAAAAAGTAAAGATATATCATATATTAAACATTGGAAAAGATATTATAAAAAATTTATGTCATCTAATACAAGTAAGTTCCGATGAAAACTAAATATAATAACAAATTGTATCTTATTCTTCATATGTTGCTAAAATTTGATTAGCACTATCATCTCTACTCAAGCCATCTATCTTAAATGATGTCAAGTGAAATCTAACTTAATTATATTATTATGTAAATGCCGCGGTTGTAAAATATTAAAGTTAAGCTAAATGAGTGTCTTAGTCAGGAAAATTTATATATATGGTAAAAAGTCTACTCAATTTTAGATATACTAAAATATTAGAATTAAGATAATATATAAACATGCATATTACAAAATTTAATAATTAAAAATTGAAATATATAAAAAAAAAATTAGTATATATATTGAAAATTAAAGTAATATATACATCTAAATATTGGAGAATTTTAAAATTCAAAATTAAAATTAAAATATAAATATAACAAAAATATTTTTTGTAAATAAAAAAATGTAAAATAAATAAAATAAAACTAAAATCATATAAAAGATCAACATAAACATATATATAAAAAAAACAACAGAAAAAATAAGATCTGCTTTTTGAGAGTTGAAATTAGAAACTATAAAAATCGTAAACCATAAAATATTGAAATTAAAAATAATATATAAATATAATGATTGGAGAATTTTAAAATTAAAAAAAATAAAATCAAAAATATAATATTATTCAAAATTTCTTTCATTAAATATAAAATTAATAAATAAAATATGAAAGATAGAAATAAATATAAAAAGGAAAAAAAAATAATATTAAAAGTGCTCATCGTAAGACTTGAATACACAATTAAGAGGTGAAAGGAAATTTCTGGATCGACATGCAAAACTACCAATAAGAATGTTGACTCAAATACATAGTACAACTAGTTGAGTTTTTACATAATAAAAATTATACATCATGTAACTGACAAGAGGTATATAATGTAAATACCTACTGATCAGATCTACAATATGCATTCATCATTTTTCTCTTGTAAGCACTAAACTACTGTAAAAGCAATCTTGAAGAAGTAAAAGAAAAGAAAATCTTCTCATGGACATAGGCATCTTGGCCGAACCACGTAAGCTGTGCTTTCTTCCTTTCTTTTTCCTATTCTCCTTGCAAATCTTCATTTGTTTCTCTGCAAAAACAACACAAATATCATTTTACAATCAAAATTACAACTTTTCAGAGTATTGAGTAGCATCAAGTTGCATCGAGTAAAGAAGAAAAGTCATCGAGTAATAGAGAGAAAGTCGAGTAAAGAAAAGAGATCATTAAGTAAGGAAGAAAGAAAATGTTTATCTGATCGAGTCTGTCTTCTGAGTTCACTATCCTATTCAGCCGATTGAGGAAATCTTGCAATACACATGTTTCTCGATTCTCTAACACTCATGGATCATTTTCAGCCACAATTTCCACCAACCTCAGCTGAATTTATAAGTTTTGGGCCTTCAGTGGAAAATCTTGGTTTTGGGCCTGCATACATCAGAACAACCCAATAGATGTATTTTATTAAATAAAAGAAACAGTTTAATATAAGACATAAACGAAACGGAGGGAAACTACTTTTTGTAGTTTATCAAAATTTGCCCATTTTTTAGGAACGTTCCTCAAATAATTTTAGAAACAAGAAACGGGAACGGTTATCAAATAAGTCCATTTCTTGTAAAATGAGAAATAAAAACAGGAAACGAGAAACATAAAATAGGAATGTTATCAAACGGGTCCTTAGAGAACTTACATTAATTTAAGTTTAAGATGAAATGATGTGAAAATTCAATGAAAAATAATTGCATGAAAATATGTGCGATTTCTTAAAAATAATGATTTTTTATGATAAAAGAGAAAATTTTCTCTTGCACTTCCCTTGAGGTAGCATGACTAACTGTTAAAGGACAAAAAAAACTCAAAATTTCGATGGAAATTTCGAGAAATTGAAAGAAAATCAAAATTCTCCCCTACGAAATTTCGATCAAAATTTCGAGATTTCGACCGAAACGTTGATCTATGATTAGAATTTAGTCCTTAATGATTTGATAGAACCCTCATAAATAGTCCCTAAAACGTGACTATAATTGTAAATTTGTATGCAGCAAAATATAATTTACCCCAAACAAGCTTTAAAACCGGAAATTTACATTATTACAATCGGACATGATAAATAGTTCCCATCTTATATGTTACGTACAAAACTAAATAATTGTAGACATACAATTAGCTAACGTACCTACAAACTAACAATTAATTGTTATTCTTGCAAACCAACAAGAACACAAATCCAAATTTTTAATCACACATGGCTAAATTATTGACAGTACCATCTCATTGGAAACAACTCTTTTTTTTTTTCTTTTTTTCAAGAAATTAATATAGTTTCTATTAGAATTCTTTTTATAAAGTATAGAGATTTTATCACCTGGTATGATTTCCTGTATGAAAATTATTGGCATCATTTAACAAAATTTAATACAAATCAATTTTGATCGAAGGACTAAATAAACAATTTGTTGAAAGTACGAAGATTAGAACAATAAAAAAAAAAAACTAAATAGAATGAAACTCAAGTATAGAGACAAAAATGACATTTTAACGGATTATTTACATAGCTGTTTACTTCATGGACTGCTAGTAATATCTTCATATTTTGTATTTCTAATATAAATGTAATCTGCTTTAAAAAAACTATATAAATGTAATGAAATATATTTTTCAGTACAATAAGTGGGAAAAAGCAGAAAATTGTTTAAACTTGAGAAAAGGATTGAAACGCCACAACTTTGATCCTTCTCCTTCCCTACCACCATGTTCTTTATCAAGCTTGAGAATCTTGATCCTCTTTTGAATGCAACCTCTCTTTTCACTAAACTTGCTAACGATCAAGCTTGCCTGAAATTTTCGCCGTCGATGTTCTCGATAATTGCTCAGTTCCCGTCCCCTCCCTTCATCGCAGTGATGCTTATGAAGCGACCGTTGTTCGCAACCTATTCCGTCGATCAGAAACACATTTCAATGATTTCCCTCCGGTCCTTCCACAATGCTTTATTGCAAGGCCAAAGATTTTCTTCAATGACCATCCATCTTCTGGAACCCATAAATCGCATACTTCTTAGATTTGAACCTTCAAGTTAGTGTACCTAATACCATTTTCCTATATTTCTTCTCTTGAAAAACTAATCTTTGTGTTTTTCCTTCTTTTTTGACATTTCTTGATTCTTTTATGTATTTTTGAGAGTTTGATCATTGAAGACACTGCTAATTTATGTGGAGATTTGTTTTCATGAAATATGAATTTTGTAAACAATGTTATGGTAAACTTAACAAAAAAAAGTCTTTCTCCATTTTGTTTGTGCCACTTCTTTAATTCAAAGCTCGTAATATCAAATGCTTTAGGATATAGACCTTAATCTTGCTTGCTTTAGAGTTTTTTTCTTTTCTTTTTTGAACCGCTGATAACACTTTTTAGGGTATTTGGCACCATTATTGCATCATGAACTGGCAATCTTACCCATGGAAGACTGGTCTCCTGGCCAAATAAATGACAAAAAATTCTGTATCGATTCAGAAATCTTTAAACGTATTATTTCAGCATTTTCTGTCAACAATGGAGTTAAAGGTAATGAAACTCTTCTTTCCTTTTTCATTTATTTCACTTGAAATAAAAAGTGGTATATATATATTTTGCTAAAACCTCCCTTATTTTTCTCACAGCGTTGATTACTTCAAAGGGTTCACAAGTCAAGTTCTCTATCATACCATTTAAGGACATGATTCTTTCCCAAGAGGTATGTTCACAAGTAAAAATTGCATAATGTTGAAATAATGTCTTCCAAAATAAACTTTATTAAATGTTATTCTCCACAATAGTTAGCATATACTCTGTTGTTCGAGGTGAGATATTCGAATCTTCAAATCCTATAGCTAGTTGTACTCAAGAAAGGAAAAATAAAGATTGTTTTTAAATATAGAAAAATGAACCAAAATATTTACAAAATATAGCAAAATTTTAGAATTATCCGTGGTAGATGCTGATAGACACTGATAGAAGTCTATTAGTGTCTATCGACGTCTATCATTGATAGTTCTAAAATTTTGTTATATCTTGTAAATATTTTCAACAATTTTACCATTTGAAATAATTTTTCAAAAAAAGAAAAAAACTCTATTTGAATAGCTAGGTTCGATTTTAGTTCATGTATTTTCAAATATCTAAGTTTAATAATTTTACTTTAAAAAAATCTTTAAGTTTTTTCACTATAGTTTTATTTATATTTTTTCACTTTAAATTATGAATACACTTCAACATACTATATTATTATTGCTTAGCAAGTTTCGATAAAAAAAAAAAATGTACCTTTTGGGACTAAATTTAGGATTTAGTAAAACAATAGAGACTAAAATTATTGAACATTTAAAATTACAGCAACTAAAATTGAATAAAATTCAAAATAAAGAGGCCAAAATAATATTTTTAACAAATGTCGATTTTATTTTTATTCTTTTAGACCCCATTTGATATCTATTTGATTTTTGATTTTTAGTTTTTGATATCTCTAAGTTTCTTATTTTGTGCAGAGAGGTCAGTGTTATATTATGGGTGATTTAGAAGTTGAAGTTCATTTACAAATTCTTTTCTATCCAGCTTCGTTTTTCATTGATTTGGCAAATCAATCCAGAAGTGTATGGTTCTCCAACACAAATGATTCTCGTTGTGAAATAATCTGTTTTCCTTTTCAAACCTATGCTCAATATTGCATCTTTTTTCCCCAAATGTGATCACATCTCCAATATATTTGTTTCACATTATTTTTTTTTTTTTTTTTTTTTTTTTTTATCTCAATGTTGGGATTGATGCATTATTATAGACTTTTGTTGACTCGACCTTGTACTATATATTAACTTTGAGATCTAGAGTTCGATTTCCGTCCAACATTTTTGTGATTTCTATATTTTTTATTAGATTTTGTAAATCTAAGAGGTGGTTCATATCATTTTTTTTACTACAATAATATGTCACTTGAGTTAATATATACTATATATCAATTAAGGTAAGTTTTTTTTTTTAAAATAAGTCTCTAAATAAGTATCTAAACTTTATTTCAACTTTAAGTATGCAAATTAGAGTGTATGTTATAAATTTATAATTGTTGTTAAAGACTACCGTTAAAATACGTACTATGTCTTGATTCTTCTAAGTTTTACTAAATAAGTCGTTAAACAACTTTCATTTATGTTCAATGTTTAAAAACACTTTGTTTTTGAACTTTCACTGAAATAACGAATTAGTTACTGTAATTTTGAAATTATAACATATAAAGTATATGAAATTTAATAACAATTTAATCTTTGTACTAAGTAATAATTAAAAATTTCATTCTTATACTTTACAAGTTGTAACGATTTTAGTCCTTATTTATGAAAAATATTACTAAAATTAAATTTAATGAAATTTCTTGTAACAATAAACTAATTATGGACAAAATTTGTTTATGTTTACACATATACGTCGACAATAATTTGTTTACATTTTTAAAAAGACTAAGTTGTCATGGAGTAAAAATTAATACATAATTTTATTGGGATTTATTACGATATAAACTAAATAATTAATTTAGTTTCTAAATTATTACATGTTAAAATTTCAATTACTAAATTTTGTTACAAATTTGAACATACAAAGGCTAAACTGTTAAAAATTAAAGTTAATGGGTTAGATTATTACTTCGTTAAAAATTTATGGATCAAAAGTATTTTCTAATCTTTCTTTTAATTTTTTTAAAGTAATAACGAAGACATGAGGACAAATACAACAAATTGGGCTTTCAATGTCGGTTGTAAAAATAAAAGATGGATGTTTAATGTCAGTTATAAAAAAGGTGGATGTACAATGTCGGTTGGAGTAAAAAAAGGGGAAAGGACATCCCCTCCCCCCCCTCATCTTCTTCGATTCTCTCTTCCTCACTCTACCCCTCTTCTTCCTCACCCAATCATGCTGGTTCTCGTCGCCTGGTTCGCCCCTCCCCCATCATCTTCTTCGTCTCTCAACCATAAATATGCTGCAGCGCTGCTGGCAGAAGAGTCTGTGAGCTAGTTTGTAGATTTGATACGATGACCAGATCTGAGCTGTCGTGCACGGATTTGAGCAAAGGTGTAGCGACGTGGATGGTCAGGTTTAGACAAAGGTGCCGTGCACAAATCTAGGTGGAGGTGTCGTGTGAGGATCCGGGCGAATGACTTGGAATAATTACGACGGCGCAACTCCAACTAGAAGTAGGATGCGCGAATGCGGTCGGCGGCTAGGGTTGAAATGTTTGCCTTCCACGTTCATTTTTATGTAAATAAATTACGGCAGCTAGGGTTAAGTCATCTTGGCATATTTTCCAAATTTATCTGCGAGACAGAGACGTTACTGAGTTCAAAAATTGAGATTGAAGAATTTACTCGCTTTCTAATGAGGCTCTGAAATTTTATAACACTTAAATAACATGACTTTCCTTCATATTTGAAATTTTATAAATCTATTAACATATAAAAAAAATAATAATTATTTCCTAGAATTAAGTATACAAATGACACAAAATAAAGTAATGTATCTTCCATGTTTATTTTTTCAAATAAAATATTTTGCAAGTCTTATTTGTTAACTTGTAATTCTTAAGATTCTCTTGATCTCCCAATGGACATTTCTTTTGAAGGTTAATTTGTATCTTTTGATGGATACCTATTAAACAAAAAACATAGACACGTATTAAATAAACAAACATAACAAAAGAAACCTATTGATATAATAGTACAAGTCATTGACACCAAACCAAAACATATTCGAATTAATAGAACAAGTCATTTAAAAATACACTGACACCAGTTTCCTACTCGAAGAGTTATTCTCTTAATTTTGCCATGAGCTTAATTTTAGAGTAGAAACTTAAATTCATATTACAACAGAACATGTAAAGGTATCAACATGAATTAACCTTGAAGGTTATATTTGTATGAAAACTTTGACTACTCATACTTGAATATTACAGAAAACAATTTAACTTTCAATAAACCAATTGATACACCAAATTTGTGATCTTAATATCAAATATCAATATTTGTATTTGAGGGTACACTAAGTCATCAACAAAACATGGAAACCAATCACTATAAGAAAATTGACCTTTTTTGAAAGTCAAAATCTTCGAAAAAACATTTAATGGACTTTCGATACATTTTTTTTCAAAGGTTATCTCAACCTTTGAAAAGTGTCGAAATAGATCCCGTCGAAAATTTTTTTTCAAAGGTT
Source organism: Benincasa hispida (assembly GCF_009727055.1). Classification (NCBI taxonomy): domain Eukaryota; kingdom Viridiplantae; phylum Streptophyta; class Magnoliopsida; order Cucurbitales; family Cucurbitaceae; genus Benincasa; species Benincasa hispida. Next base: position 58,641,788 of record NC_052360.1, on the reverse strand, counting down.
TACTAACCTTCGAAAAGTATTATTTTTCAAACATTGATTAACTTTCGAAAATTATTATTTTTCAAAGGTTATATATCTTCGATAATTGTCAAATTATTTATCGATAATTATCTATTATCAAGTAATCTTTTTCGAAGGTTTCCATTATTTTTAAAAGCTTATCATGTTATTTTCAAAATTTTTAAAATCTTCATAAAAACTTATTTATCAACAATTGTATATCCTTCGAAAAGACTCTTACAAAATCTTTTAGCACATTTATTGATAAATCTCATAAGGTTATTTTTACTAATTCATCTACATGTAATTTCTTTAGGAATTTAAGCTCTGAAAGACAAAAATCAGTGAAAACTTTATTATTTAGTTAAAACATTTCAAGAAATTCATTTAAATCATTTTTTTCTTTAAAAAACAAAACAGTGGATAATCCGTCCACATCCTCTCAAAATTAAGTAGAGAATATTGCAAAATTGAAGAATGAAATGGAGGGTGGGGATTGGAGATTAGGGATCGGGAAGCCATCCCTGATCCCACCCTTAAACATATCTAGGTGGGGGGCCAAGATTTCAATATCAAAATCATATATTTAGCCCAAACATTAGTTACTATAACATAGATATTAATCACAATGAAAGTACTATTTATAAGTTGAACTTTTGAAAATCAAGAACAAAAAACTAAAATTTTGTCAAATGCCTTCTTAGCTACATCGTAAATTTTCTTAACATTTTTTTCACCTAATTAAAAGAAATAAAAACAAAATCCAAAGTTGTCAAAAGAAAAAAAAAAAAAAAAGAAAGAAAAAGAAAGAAAAGAAAACTCATCCAAAAAAATAGCCCGTACGCCTCCAAATCGAAATGAATGGACATGACTGAATTGTAGCAATAAAGCTAAAGAGCAAAATAAAATCACAAGACTTGTAAACATAGAATTGAAAGGTCAAAGTCTGTCAAAGTCTTAATATCAATATGCTATAATAAGGTTGGTAATGATTCCAGACTAAGAAGGTGATGAATATCTAATCTGAGAAAGAAAAAACATAACCATTATTTTCAAATCATTTAAAAAATATGGAAGAATTTGGAGTCATTACTTCTCTAAGCACTCAAGATCATTAAAGAACATGTCCTTGCATCCAATTCCAAATTCCAGCAATTCTATTTTTTATGAATTATTCTATGACTAGAAAAAGTGAGATCAAATTAATTTGTGAGCAAAAATTAGCATTTGAAAGAGAGCAAGACCATACACGGCATGTTGTTGGGTGAGATTCAACAGTGATTGACACCAAACTCCCAAGCCTTTGAATTAGTAATTTAAGCCTTTGAATGGGTAAATGTCTTTGAATTTTCAAAAAGAAGTAGAACTTTAAGCCTTTGTTACCTTGTCATTCTGACGTAATTCAGGAACCTTATATAAATCAGCTGTGATCTGTAACAGCCATAACCCATGAAAAAGTGTATCGATTCTGGTCCTCTTTTTGGGTCGCTTCGGTGGTCTGCGTCCCACAATTTTCATGGAATCTTCACCGATCTCTCTCTTTGATAGCGACACTATCAAACTGAAAAATAATAGGAATCGTACAAATCGAAAGAAAGAGAAAAAAAATGAACTATACATTGTATTTATGACGAATCAAACAAACACGTATATCCATTTCCTATAGCAAAGACAAGCATTTCAACAAAGAGTAAACCATGATTAAAAAAGGATATAATGAAAGTGAAAGCTAAGAAGGGACCTAATAATCAATATTTTTCATCAAAATCTGCTTATATTCCAATCACTCGACTCCACATGAAATTTATTAGCTCCAATTACTTCATTTCAATCCATTTCTCTCATTAGATTTTCTATATTAATTTTAAACAAGGGTTGAGTATTAGTTTCATTAGTGTGTGGTCGGTTGAACTTGAAAAATTAAGTGAAAGTGTTGTCATAATGAAAAGAAAAACAATTTCAACCTCACAAACAAGATAATTTCATCAACTCCTAGGGTGAACATTATTCAAACATAATATATTTGAGAAGGGGCACCCCACTCCTATAATCTTTACAAAACTAATCACAAAGTTTCAGTATCTACCTACTAAATACCTTATCAAAGACTAATTAATTCAATTTTTTTCATCAAATTTCAAGTTTAATCTTAATCAAACTAAACCAATCAAACTACCCGTATGGAAGTCTCAAGTACTATCCCATATACTTGCTTACTTCATTAACCAAATAGTTCATTTCCAAGTATCTAAAATGAAAAAAAGAAGAAAGAAAGAAAGCGATAAAGTCTTTCATCAAACAAAATCAAAACTTGTTTATAAAAGAAATATTACCAGTTAAATTGAAAACGTCTTCTAAAAATGGATTTCTAAGGTCACTATGCATAAATAAGAAATGGCATCAAGGTCACATCATATACAATTTGTTTAAATAGACAGAATCCTAGTTAATAGAAGTTTTCAGCCATTAGTGAGTTTACGTGACCACAATAAAGAAAGGATTTAACCACTTGAAGCATACATAAAGACAAATATCTTATAAGAAAGCTCAATTAAGATAAAAAGAAAATAAAAAATTATATATAAAGATAAAAAAATTCTTCATTACAAACTCAACCTAGGATCTCAAAGTCTCGAAGAAAGCTCAACTACAACGAAGACAATAAATTATAAGAAAACATTTAATCCTCAATCAAGGTTCGAAACAAGATACCTATCAACAATAATACTTTTAATGGATTGGGTAGAAACAAAAAGGATTTTTGCAAGAATTGATCCTTGAAGTCCACTTGCATGTAGTTCTTTTCAATAATTAAATTTTAAATTAATTGATCAAATAATTTAACATAGTTTTATTTTTTTTAAAAATAAAAGAAACTTCAACATTTTCTAAAACAAATGCTTTATAATCTTTTGAGTAGTATTCAATTATGTATGCAATCATGTATGATAAGGTAAGGCGAATTGTAGATAGACAAACTAAATAAGAAAACATGCATAGACAACAATCTACATCTAAAAATTGGCTACGTAATATATATAACAACAAAGTTATCATAGACCAACATATTACTAATGCTTTGAAGACATATTAAGTGGTCAATAGGTAACTAATCAATGAAACAGAAAAAATACCAGAGGTACTTTATATGGAAATGTATTAGGACTCGGGGGTACTTCTTAAGTCTAAATAGAACTTGCCAGAATAATAGTAAGGTAGCTTTCAAGTTGCAATGAATGATGTATGTCGAAACAACTTCATGAGGTTTAGTGCATCAATAGTTATAACCATGTTAGATATTTTGAATTAACAAACAGAAATTAGCATTAAAAAGATAATAAAAATGGATTACTCTTCTTTGTAGCCAACCTATTGTTCTTAAAAATCTCTGCCATTGTGACATTAGTAGTGATTTCTCTAATGAAGCAAAGAAGGATTTGAGCCAAGAAAACGAATAGTTTGTTGGATATATATATATATTGGAGAGAAGCATTTGCATTCAAAACCATGAAAACAAATTTAAACATCTATGATTAATCTTCAAATTTTGTAACGTGAAACAGGATTATTAGATTAATATTCACAATTATCAAGTCAAGAAACAAGACGATTAGAGAGTTCACCTGAATGCAGACAAAAAAGAGCCCAACTTTACTTTGTTTTAATTCATTTTTGTTTCTACTTTTTTTTTTTGTGTAATACAAGGCATACTACTGAAAGAACCGGTGAAGGTCCTTGGCTCGACACAATGCAGGAGAAGATAAATTTACTCGAAAAGAATGGAACTTATGAGCTAGTGAAGCCTCCAAAGGCAGAAATATTCTACCAAATCCTCGATACTCAAAACTCGATTCTCGACGACTTCTTACTCGATACTCGATGAGAATTCCCTTTCTTTGTTTGATGAGTCTCTGTTAAATCCTCAATGGAACTCAATGACAACTGAACTAATACTCGATCTTATTCGATTATTCTTGAACAATACTCAGTGCGACTCGAAGGTGAAAATGATCAATTCAACGCAACTCGATAGCAAAGATCGACGCACGATTGAACTCGATACTCATATTATTCGATGCGATTTGAATGATGAATGAATGACGCGTGATTTGCAGGAAAGAAAACACTCGTATAAACAAGAAAGATAAGGCAGTAAGATGAGACATAGTGTTTTCATGGTTCAGCAAGATTGCCTACATCCACAGGAAGATCTGAGTTTTTTTACTAATGAAGATTGCGTATAGATTTTGTCATTAACAAAAAACTAGAAAAAATGATGATAACATTCTATTTTGTTTTAAGGGTAGAGGTATTTATAGAGTATACCAGCTGATCGTTTATAAAGTTATTTATAAACAAACAAAAAACTGAGGTATTTGAGTCAAAGTTTTTTCAAATTCTCCACCTTGACTCCAATGCCTTGCAATCTTCTGATCTTCCTGATTCTGGCCGTTCTGTCTACCTTATGTTTGGAAGCTCAAAACCAACCTGTTATAAACATTTAAACAATTTAAACTTTGAAACAGGTTTTGTTAACATGTCACCTGCATTGTCTAAAGTATGAACCTTTAAAATTTCTATCTCCCCTATCTCAATTTTATCTCTAATGAAATGACACTTAATATCAATGTGCTTAGTTCTAGTGTGATATTGTGGATTTCGGGATAAATTGTAACGACCCTAGTTTCCTACAACATTATAGGACGCTACTTCATGTATGCATAGACTCAATCGTACAATGTCTTTTAAATCATCATATCAAAGAGCCAAGATTTTATTTAATAATGCTCAAAAGAGCAACAATGGGAAAACATGATTAAATAATAATGAATAAAACTAAAGCAAAATAAAATAAAATAATTTATTAGGCGGGGTACCCTTAACTTCTACTAAAACAACTGTTTGAAATTAAATAGTCAAATAATAAAATTGATATATTTTGCATAAAAGTGAAAATAAAATAATTTATTAGGCGGGGTAGCCTTAACTTCTACTAAAACAACTGTTTGAAATTAAATAGTCAAATAATAAAATTGATATATTTTGCATAAAAGTGAAAGATGCCTAACTTCTAAACCAAAATTCAAAACATACTACTATATGCGGAAGCAGTGAAACGTCCTAATAGCCAGGTCACGGATCTCTCTTGTCATGCGCCAGTATGTCATTACTCTTACTTGAAAAATAGGGAGAGAAAAGGGTGAGTATAAAAATATACTCAGTAAGTGGCCCACCACTCGGCCCACTCAGTGACCTATTAGTTTATCCATTGGACCAAAAATGCACAAAGGCATCATAAACAAAGGCATAGGCATAGGCATAAGGGGCGAACCCGAAGGCACACTTTCATAAGTGGTGACTCAAAGGTCACAGCATAATAACAAGTGGTGATCCCAAAAAGAACACCGTACATAAACATAGGGTGTGGCTCGAAGGCTCACACATGCGATGTGCATGACCCAATGGTACACTAACAGTCACTAAAATCTCATATGGACATAAGCTTACAAACATCCAATACATAATTAAACATAAGCATGCAATCAAGGCCATGACTCAACATTAAACTTTAACACCGTTCCCCATACTTCAATCAACTGTTTCACATTTTACTCATAACTCATACTTATGACTCATACATTAGTACTCAACATCAGGCCTTAACACATTATATCCATGCTTCAACCTTATCACTGTATTCTTTAATCCTTATATCCAAATTCATCACAGCAAGAATACTTCAAATTCAACACATCGAATTCAACATAAAACCCATAGCAGATTTCATCATAGTTTCACATATGAAATAAAAATATTTCACAGCAGGCCTAACAATGTCCTAAGGCAACTAGAAGTAAACCACTTACCTCAGGATATGAGTGTCCCAAAACAAGACCTTACTCCGCTCGAGATGTCCCTTCACCGACACACGTTCCTGAAACCAATAACAAATTAGGCCCAAGAACCCCAAAAGACAGTGAGCTGCCAAAAGGGGATCGGAACTTACCCTGAACAGTAGGATCAGGCAAATCCAACTGCGAATCGACAACAACCGACACTTTTCTGGTGTGCAAAAAACGAGGTGAGCTCTGACTCGCATTGGGCTTCGACTATTGATGTACGGTGGACAAAGAACGATGCGAAAGAGAAGCTCGGCACGACTGGAACTCGCGCGGACGTGTAGCTCGGCGCGAAACGGAAGCCTGGGACGCGGAAGAGAAGCTCGACGCGACTGGGACAGACGACCTGCGTCGGGTCGAGTGGCGGGCAGATCGGAAGAGGAGGCGAGTGGCTTCGGCTATGCACCCTGTCCACGCACGGAGAGACGACCGATGAAGGGCTGGTCCGGTCGACGACGGTGAAGGCGACTGTAGCAGGGGGGTGGCTGGAGGAAAAAGTAGAAGAAGAAGAAGGAAAAAGGGAAAAAGAAAGCCCTTTCCTTTTTTTGTCTTTTTGCACGTATCCCAATGCCTTTTTTAAAACCTTACTTCTCTTCTAAAAATAACCAATATTTTCCCCTTTTTTTTTAAACAAAACAACGTTGGGATGTTACACTCTTCCCCTCTTTAATAAACTTTTGTCCTCGAAAGTTCTAATCCTTGAAAAGCTCTGGATGTAGTGCCCTCATCTCATCCTCTCGCTCCTAAGTTACTTCCTCAAACTGATGGTTCTGCCACAGGACCTTCACTAGTGGCACTTCCTTGCTACGTAAAACTTTCACCTCCCTGGCCACAACTTGCACGGCCTTCTCTTCGTAACTCAAGTTCTCATTCAGTTGCAAGGGCTCAAAGTCCACCATATGCGACGGGCCGTTAAATACTCTCAACATGGAGACATGAAATACATTATGGACCGCGGAGAGAGACGGTGGCAAGGCCAAACGGTAAGCCACAAAATCGACCCGCTTCAAAATCTCGAATGGCCTTATAAAATGCGGACTTAGCTTACCCTTCTTCCCGAATCTTAGGACACCCTTCATCGATGCCACTTTCAGGAAAACCTTGTCAGCTCTTCAAACTCTAAATCTTTTCGCCTATCATCCACGTAACTTTTCTGTCTACTTTGTGCTGTAGCATTTTGGCCCTAATTTTCTACATGGCTTCATTCGTCAACTCCACTAACTCAGTCCCTACCAGTTTCCTCTCCCCAGTCTCGCCCTAGAAAACAAGAGACCTGCAATCTCTGCCATAAAGAGCTTCAAACGGCGACATACCAATGGTAGCCTGGTATCTGTTATTATAAGCAAACTCTGCCAAATGTAAGTGGGAGTCCTAACTCCCTGAGAATTTCAATGCACAAGCGCGCAACATGTCCTCCAATGTCTGATTTAAACATTTTGTTTGCCTATCAGTTTGGGGGTGAAACATTGTACTGAAGTTCAACCACGACCCTAAAGCTGCTTAGATGCTCTTCCAAAAACTGGAGGTGAAACGAGGGTCCCTATCGGACACAATTGACACTGGCACACCATGCAACCTTACTATCTCCTTCATGTACAACTGAGCCCACTTACTCACCGCATACGTGGGCTTTCCTGGAATAAAATGTGCCACCTTGGTGAGTCTGTCTATCATAACCCAAATCACCGAGAAACCCTTTGCTGTCCTGGGCAACCCCGTAATAAAATCCATAGCCACGCTCTCCCATTTCCACTCTGGCACATCCAAAGGTTGTAACAAACCGGCTACCTTCTGCCTCAGGGCTTCACCTACTGGCAAACTAAACATCTACTAACATATTCAGTTATCTCCTTTTCATATTGGGCCACCAGTAATACCATTTCACATCTTGGTACATTTTGGTACTACCTAGGTGCATCGAGAATGGAGAGTTATGAGCTTCCACCAACAATTCCCCTTTCAAACCCTCATTTGCTGGGACGCACAACCATCCCTGATACAAAAGACCCTTGTCTGCTGACATAGAAAATTCACTTGCCTGACCTAACCCTACCTGATAATGCTTCTGAGCCAATTCGGGATCACCTGCTGTGCATTAATAATCCGCTGCCTCAAGGTTGGTTGCACTGTCAACTGGGCTAGCTACGAAGTGACTTCTCCACTGCCACCGAAATGTCTGCTCGTTCCAAGTCTCTACACAGCTGAACCTGCTTAGTGATCATGGTGGCGAATGAGCTACCTTTCGACTGAGGCATCGGCTACCACATTCATTTTACCGGGGTGGTAGAGAATTTCGCAGTCACAATCCTTTACTAACTCGAGACACCTGCGCTACCTCATGTTTAACTCTTTATGGGTGAAGAGTATTTCAAGGAAAACACTACCGCTGCCAATTCCAAGTCGTGGGTAGGATAGCTGCGCTCATGGTTCTTCAACTAGCGGGAGGGATAGACGACCACCCAACCATGTTGCATGAGCACACAACCCAAACCCTTCTTGGAAGCATCACTGTAAAATCACGAAGTTTCCGGAGCCGTCTGGTATGGTGAGAACCAGGGCTGAAACCAACCTCTGCTTGAGGTCCTAAAAACTGTCCTCACACGCTTTGCTCCAAACAAACGAAGCTCCCTTCCTGGTTAGCTGGGTCAACGACACGGCCATGCTAGAGAACTTCTCTACAAACCTACGATAGTATCCAACCAAACCCAGGAAACTACACACCTCATTGACCGTCGTAGGGCAGGGCCAATTGGTAACGGCTTCAATCTTAGCTAGATCCATTGAAACCTCGTCCTTCGACACCACGTGCCTAAGGAAGTACACCTTCCGTAGCCAGAACTCGCTCTTAGAAAACTTTGCATACAGTTTGTTTTCCCGCAGTGTTCCGGAGTATACCAAAATGTCATCAATAAAAACGATTACAAAGGCATCTAGGAAGTCCTTGAACACCCGGTTCATCAAATCCATGAATACCGCTAGAGCATTGGTCAGATCAAAAGACATTACAATGCACTTGTAATGCCTATATCTGGATTGGAATGCAGTCTTTGGAATATCACTATCCCTGATCCTCAGCTGATGGTAACCTGACCGTAGGTCAATCTTGGTAAATACGATAGCACCCTGTAGCTGGTCAAACAGGTCATCGATTCTAGAAAGAGGGTACGTATTCTTAATGGTCACCTTATTAAACTCCTTGTAATCTATGCATAAACGTAATGACCCATCTTTTTTCTTCACAAACAATACTGGTGCACCCCACGGGGAAACACTGGGTCGTATAAACCTTTTATCAAGTAGTTCCTACAATTGAACCTTTAATTCTTTCAATTCTGTCGGAGCCATTCTGTACGGAGCTTTGGATATAGGAATAGTGTCTGGCTTCAGTTCAATCGTAAAATCAATCTCCCTTGGTGGAGGCAATCCTGGGAGTTCTTCCAGGAATACTGCTAACGAGCAGAAATGCACGTTATCATAGTGCCAGGTTGCTAAACAATGTTGGAACATTAAGCATAGAATATATAATATTGCAGTTGCGTGCTTCATCGCATTGGAACTTTTGATTTTTGCAGTTTTTTGTGCAGAATAGTCTATAACGCATTATAGAGAATGCGATCATAGGAATTCATTGGTCAGCGCAACATGGCAAGCGCATCAAGGGAAAGAAAAATTAAGAATGATGGGACAGAAAGCTGATAGCAGTCGAATCCACATTAAGTTGACAGCGGATAACAGTCATGACAGTTGATAACGGTCATGAAGTATATTCAGACTTTATCGATAATGATTAGTCGGCGCATCACTCAGGAATTAAAGTTGTCCCATTTGCATAACTAGGAGACAAAAAGATGCTGTTCACCATGGAAGCTTTATAAATACGGAGAGACAAAGAGGCTGAAGATAGTTAGTTAGCTCACCATTTTTTTGTTCACGCCTCTATCCGTAGTTTCTCTCACCATTTTAAGGCGGACACGAGAAAGAAGTGGTGCTGAGAGATCGTTCCGACAAGCTTGGGAAAGCACCAAAAACTATCAAGGCAAAAAGAGGGCCGACACCTGCGGAAGCAGTAATATCTTAGTTCAGAATAGAGATTCCAGTGTAAAAGCCTCGGTTAGTAAGGAATTGCTACTAGACTCTCTACCTTTACATCCATTAATGTTTTGTACTTAACTTATATATATAAAAATGGAACTTATTTCTCTATATCTGTTCACTCTCTGTGATTCATGCATGAGTAGCTAAATTAGTTGAATGGGTTGAGGAGCATTTAGTTGGCACAACGAAGGAATTGTCACTCTTTGCAATTGTATTGTTTATGTACGCTTCATTCGTCACTTAGAGATACTCATGAGGGTAGTCTAAGGATAGGATCTAGACTTGGAAAGGTCAGGTTGGAATCTAGGTTTGGAAGAACCAGATTAGAATGCATAAATAAGAGATAGGCGCTTAGGGATGAACACTATTTGTTATCAACACATCGCATGCATCTTAGCAATAAGGTATGATTGTATGCAGTCACCTTGCTTACATGCACTTTGCATCAATACATAGGACCGGAGTAGGGACTTAGGAATAAGCTCTATGGACATTTTGCATGCAACACTTGCATCCTAGACTTAGGAGCACTACATTCACATTGGACAATTGTTTGTTGTGCATGGTGGTAACATGATCGCAGAGTCTGACGCATTCTCAAGTAATGCTAGCTAAAGATCTTCTCAACCCGTTCATCGCATACTATTTATATTTACCACACACTTATTTCTCAAAACCCCCGCACTTATTTATCCTTTCTTTTACCAACGCAACAACAACCCAATGAAGGGTGGTATAACGGTAGTCTCCAATGAAAACAATGAATTAATACAGCAAAGAACCATTACTGGGTGGCGCATATGCATGGACTACCGCAAACTTAATGCGGCCACAAAGAAAGATCATTTCCCATTACCATTCATTGATCAAATGCTGGACATACTAGCGAGGAATAATTTTTACTGCTTCTTGGATGGATATGCAGGGTACAACCAGATCATGATAACTTTTGAAGTCCAAAACAATACCACATTCACCTGCCCATATGGGACATTCACTTTTCGCCGCATGCCGTTCGGCCTATGCAATGCACCAAGCACGTTACAGAGGTGCATGATGGCAATCTTTTTAGATTACCTCAAGGACTCGGTCGAAATATTTATGGATGACTTCTCCATATATGGGAACACTTATGAAGTCTACCTGGTCAATCTGGAGAAAATTTTGAAAAGATGTGAAGAGACAAATCTGGTGCTCAACTGGGAAAAATGTCACTTCATGGTGACGAAGGTATCGTGTTGGGGCACAAGGTCTCTCGAGAAGGGTTGGAGGTTGATAAAGTAAAGATTGACGCAATTGAAAAGCTTCCACCTCCAACCAATGTTAGAGCAGTGCGAAGCTTCTTGGGGCATGCTGGATTTTACAGACGATTTGTTAAGGAATTCTCTAAGATAGCAAGACCGTTGACTGTGCTAATAGAGGCAAACAAAAGTTTGAATTTGAATGTAATTGCCTCAACGCATTCCGAATTCTAAAGAATGCGCTGATTACTGCACCCGTATTAATTGCGCTGGACTGGACATTTCCATTCGAAATCATGTGCGACGCAAGCGGGTATGCAATGGGGGCTGCTCTAGTGCAAAAGAAGAAAATAATTTTGCACCCCATTGCATATGCAAGTAAGACACTGAACCCTGCTCAAATCAACTACACCACCACTGAAAAAGAGCTCCTCGCTGTGATTTTTGCGTTGGAAAAATTTCGGACATATTTGTTGGGATCCAAGGTACTCATTCATACCGATCACTCGAAAATCAAATATTTGATGAAAAAAAAGACGCGAAGCCGAGATTAATCAGATGGGTTTTCCTCCTTCAAGAATTCGATATTGAAATAATTGATCGGAAGGGGACAGAGAATCAAGTTGCGGATCACTTGTCCAGATTGGAAAATCCTGAGGTTGACCGCAATGAATCTGAAGTGAGTGTCGTATTCCCAGACGAGCAGCTGTTCCGCATAGAAGAATTGCCATGGTATGCGGACATTGTAAATTATTTGGTTTGTGCACAATTTCCTGAAGATTACACCTATCATCAACGGAAGAAGCTCAAGAATGAATGCAAACACTATTACTGGGATGAGCCGAATCTATATAAAAGAGGTGTAGACTAAATCATTCGATCATGCGTACCAAATGCTGCTCAACAGCGCATATTGTCACAATGCCACGATTCACCTTATGGAGGGCACTTTGGAGGACAACGTACTGTAGCCAAGGTTTTGCAAAGTGGATTCTTCTGGCCGTCGTTATTCAAGGATGCTGCTGACTACACAATGAAATGTGATCGGTGCCAGCGCACTGGCAACATTTCATGGAAGAATGCAATGCAAACGAACACTATCTTGGAGTTGGAACTATTTGATGTATGGGGAATCGATTTTATGGAACCATTCCCTCCTTCAAACGGTAAACACTATATCTTATTAGCCGTTGACTATGTCTTCAAGTGGGTAGAGGCAATTGCATGTACCACAAGTGATGCAGCAGTAGTCTCCCAGTTCCTGAAGAAAAATATTTTCACACGTTTTGGCACTCTCCGTGCCATCATAAGTGATGAAGAACCACATTTTGTCAACCACAATATAAAGGAGCTGCTACGAATACAATATCCTCCATAAGTTAGCCACCGCGTACCATCCGCAAACAAATGCCGAGCTGAAGTGTCCAATCGGGAAATTAAATTGATACTTGAGAAGGTAGTCAAACCTTCGCGAAAAGATTGGGCAATGAAGCTTGATGAGGCGTTGTGGGCATATCGAACTGCATTCAAAACACCAATAGGTATGTCCCCCTATGCGTTGGTATTTGGCAAGGCGTGTCATTTGCCATTGGAGCTGGAGCATAAAGCATGGTGGGCGGTCAAGAAACAAATTTTGAGTTGAAAAAGGCATGGGAAGTGCGAAAGTTGCAATTGGTCGAGCTAGAAGAATGGAGGAACAATGCATATGAAAATGCAAAGATTTATAAAGAGCGCACCAAGCCCTGGCAGGATCAACGCATATGCGGAAAGAACCTCCAATTAAAATCGCACTGGTCCGGTCCTTTCATCATCAAGGAAATATTTCCACATGGTGCGGTGGAACTGATCACTGAGGATGGCAACCGAACATTCAAAGTTAATGGACAACGGTAAAAGGCTTATTGCGGAGGAGATTTCCAGCCAAACAAGGTTTCCGCAAAGCTCGAGAACCTGGCCTACCCTTTACTCAAGTCTTGAACATTAAACTCTTCATCATATTGTTATCACCAGTTTTTCATTTATTTCTTGAAAAAAAAAATCCTCTTCGCGTTAACTTTTTTTGTTTTAAAATTTATTTGACCCTATCTTTTTCTACTAAAGTCAATGATATCAATACATCACCGCACGTCGCAGTAGCTAAGATCGCCGCAAGGATGGATGCATTAACACAATGCGGACGACAACGCAAATTTGGGGGAGTACTCTTCCTTATATCTATTTCAAATTTTGCGTTATTGCATTGCATTTTCCTTTTTAGAATTTTGTCATCACATCCTTTTTTATTACCACAATCATTTAACAAATAGATAAATTTAGTAGTCAACTACATTCTGTTTCTTGGCCGAGTAAGATTTCAATGATGAAAAATATGCTTATATTTTTTTCCTATATATTGGAATTAGATACATCTTAAGATAGTCAACTCATAACATATTTCTAGAAAATAGGGGTTTGCTAGCTTTCTTTCAAACTCTCTTTACAACGCATTTTAGAACATCGTATAACTATTTTCAATCTTTTGGCAATGAGGACATTGCCGCATTTTAAATTTGGGGGTGAGGTATCTTGCCAAGAAAAAAAAAGAAGAAAAAACTCCACTATCAAAGGAGAAATCCATGTTGATAAGAGTTAAGTTGTGAAAGGCACTTACCCGTAGTTGGATGTCCGCATGACACACTTGGAGGCAAACAAAAATGAAAGTAAGTTACCAGGATCAACACATAGATCAATGAACGCAACTCTAATGCCAAATCGGTATGAGTTGAGTCTGAGAAAGAGTGTATTGCTCGTAGTTGGATGTCCGCATGACACACGTGGGGGCAAGCCGAAACGAAGGCAAGGCACTTGGATCAGCGCGAGGTCAGAAAAAATATATATATATAGAAATAAAGCTAAACTTGTAGTCCCTAGGTCTTAGAAATATTTTAAGAGTAGACTTGAATGGGACGTAAGAAAGACTCGAGTATATGGGATCTGAAGGAAGTATCCTTGAGAAATCTAGAAAAGAAGAAAGAGCTTTACGGTGGACTTACTAAAGGAATCTTTAGGTTATGCTTGAGGACAAGCATTGTTTAAATTTGGAGGTGTGATAATGGGCAGAAATGCACGTTATCATAGTGCCAAATTGTTAAACAATGTTGGAATACGTTGATAAAATATGACAATTTGTGTTCATTAAGCATAGAATATATAATATTGCGGTCACGTGCGTCAGTGCATTGGAACTTTTGATTTTTGCAGTTTTTTGTGCAGAATAGGCGATAATGCATTACAGAGAATGCGATCATAGAAATTCATTGGTCAGCGCAACATGGCAAGCGTACCGAGAGAAAGGACAATTAAGAATGATGGGACAGAAAGCTGATAGCAGTCGAATCCACATTAAGTTGACAGCCGATAACGGTCATGAAGTACATTTAGACTTTATCGATAATGATTAGCCGGTGCGTCACTCAGGAATTAAAGCTGTCCCATCTACATAACTAGGAGACAAAAAGCCGTCGTTCACCATGGAAGCTTTATAAATACGGAGAGACAGAGAGGCTGGAGATAGTTAGTTAGCTCACCATTTTTTTGTTCATTTCTCTATCCATAGTTTCTCTCACCTTTTTAAGGCGAACATGAGAAAGAAGTGGTACTGGTAGATTATCGTTCCGACAAGCTTGGGAAAGCACCGGAAGCTATCAAGGTAAAGAGAGGGCCGACTCCTGCGGAAATAGGAATATCTTAGTTCAGAATAGAGATTTCAGTGTAAAAGCCTCGATCAATAAGGAATTGCTACCAGGCTCTCTACCTTTACATCCATTAGTGTTTTGTACTTAACTTATATATATAAGAATGAAACTTATTTCTCTGTATCTGTTCACTCTCTGTGATTCATGCATGAGTAGCTAAATTAGTTGAATGGGTTAAGGAGCATTTAGCTGGCACAACGAAGGAATTGTCACTCTTTGCGATTATTTTGTTTATGTACGCTTCATTCGTCACTTAGAGATACTCGGGAGGGTAGTCTAAGGATAGGATCTAGACTTGGAAAGGTTAGGTTGGAATCTAGGTTTGGAAGAACCAGATTAGAATGCATAAACAAGAGATACGCACTTAGGGATGAGCACTATTTGTTATCAACACATCACATGTATCTTAGCAATAAGGTATGATTGTATGCGGTCACCTTGCTTACATGCACTTTGCATCAACGCATAGGACAAGAGTAAGAACTTAAGAATAAGCTTTATGGACATTTTTCATGCAACACTTGTGTCCTAGACTTAGGAGCACTGCATTCACATTGGACAATTGTTTGTTGTGCATGGTGGTAACACGATCGCAAAGTCTGACGCATTCCCAAGTAACGCTAGCTAAAGATCTTTTCAACCCGTTCATCGCATACTCTTTGTATTTACCACACACTTATTTCTCAAAATCGCCGTACTTATTTATCCTTTCTTTTACCAACGTAACAACAACCCAACCACTTTATTAATTACTGGCTATGAAGCACAGATATTTCATGTGAGGCAAAGAATCAGTATCAGATATGTATCGGATACTGTTACTTCCAGATATTTCTCAGATACGTATCTGGCACGCGATTTGACATATCTATATTTCAAGCTACTTTCCAGATACGTATCTGACACGCGATGTTTCTTTTTTATGCGTACTTTTTTTTTTAAAGAAAAAAGATAAGTAACTCATTTAATCTTTCCCAATCTAAAATTAGGCAACCTATTTAAAAAGCTCACTACTCGAGTCCGAAACTAAAAGAAAAATAAATAAATAACGGACTAAACCCTAAACTAGAATCATTTAATCTCCATCGTCACAGTTGAGTCCCCATAAAGTCCACCAAAATATAAACCATTTGAATATCTTCAACAATAAGTTCTTTGTTTATCTTCATACTTTTCTCTCTAATATTCTTCTTCTTTCTTTTTCGCAATATGAGTCACTTTTCTGTTGCATTTTATTAACTATTGTACTTCAACATCTTAAATGTTGCTCTTTTTTGTATTGTATTTCAGTGTTTGTATTATATTTTGTGCTATTGTAATTAATTTTTATGCTAAATTTATCTATATCATAGGTTTTTTTAAAGAAAAAAATGTATCTTCAACATATCTGTATCCTCGTGTTTAGAAATATATATATTAAAAAAATATAAAAAAAAAATGACGCATCCTTAGACGTATCCGTATCTTAGTTTTTTATAAATTGGCGAATCGCCGTATCCGATCGTATCCGTATCGTGTAGTCATATATGTGTCTGTGCTTCATAGATTACTGGTTACCGCAAGGTTTTCAATAGAAAAATTATCAACACAAATTATTTTCACAAGTCCCTGTGATCAACCCTGGACTTACTAGGAAACTCAGAGGAATTTACACTTGGTTTCCGCTGGGAAAACATGAGTGAACAACACGACATCATCAACCCATATCATCCATAATTCTACATAACAAAATAAAGCATCAAATACATCAAGATAATCTCTCACAACTAATTTAGAGGTTAGTGCAACCTCGGTTTCCCTTGTATCAACTACGCTAGCCAATATACTCCAGACACCTTGGCTAAACAATCTCTTGGCCTTAACTGCTGAAATCAGCTTAGGCAAAACTACTGTCCCGGCCCATTTGAACTTAAAGCTGGCTTCTCTAGGGGGGTTAAAATTCACCTCCTTACGAGAACAATCTATACTAGCATGGTTGGCAGCCAACCAATCTATGCCCAAAATTACATCGAAATCACGCATATCTAATACGACCAGAGTCACATCAAGGGTGTGGCTTGCTATTTCTAACTAACATGCTTTTATGTTTTCACTAGTTATCATAATTTCTCCCGACGGTGTAGACACTGACAAAACATAGCCCAAAGACTCCAAAACTAACATGGCATGCTTCACAAACAATGACGAAATGAAGGAGTGGGACGAGCCCGAGTCAAACAATGTTAAGGCATAGTGCCCCAAGATTGGGAGTGTACCTGTCACCACTGTTCCCGAGTGTTCAACCTCCCGACGACTGGTGGCATAGACTCAACCCTACTGCTGATGTTGGCTTGAACTACCCTGATGCGAACTTGGGGGCTGACCCCCGCACTTCTGGAACCACTACTAGGGCATTGTCTGCCGTACGCCCTACCTGTTTACATCTGAAGCATGTCCCTGTGCCAATCAGACAACGTCCTTAATGACGCTTTCCACAAGACTTGCATACCGACCTTTCCCTCCAAACTCCTCTTGAAGTCGTAGCCTGTCGCTGAGCATGCCCTACTGGCCTGCTTGTACTTTGGACCTTCTGTGGAGGTCCCGGAGCTTTCTACTTCACCTTTCTCTTCTGGCCGGGGGCTGGTTCTTCCGTCAGGGACCTTAGAAACTCTATCCCTGAAGAACAACCCACACGTGCTGCCGTTCGGAAGGTTGCGGCGTAGGTGGAAGGCCCCAGGGCTTGCACGATGTCTCGTACCCCATCTCAGAGTCCTTGTACAAACCTCTCAATCCTCTTTGCTTCAGTAGACACCAGGTCAAGGGCAAAACAAGACAATTTGTCAAACTTCTCTTCATACTCTTCCACTGTCATGGTTCTCTACTTCAAGTTCATGAACTCAGCCTGCTTGTTGTACCTCACATGGGCAGAGAAGTACTTCCCATAAAACCACTCCTTGAACTGATCCCACGTGGCTTGGCCTCCACCGGCTTTTATCATTCTCTCAATCAAGCGCCATCAGCGCTTGGTATTGTCGATGAGAACGAAAGTGGCACACTGCAGCTTTTGCTCCTCTGGATACCTCATGTACTGGAAGATCCCCTTAACAGTGGACAACCATAATTCTTCATTTGTGGTGTCTTTTAAGGATTCGTTAAACATCAGGGGATCCTACTTCTTGAAATCTCACAAGTAACCAGCTTCCAAAGAAGGGCCTACCACAGTCTGACTCGTGGACCTATCCTGATTCTAAACTGGTGGTAACGGGGCCGGCGAGATGATGGCACCTGCTGCTGACTATACGTGTTGGGCGATGCTGCTCGCCACCATGCCCTTTAGCTTATCCCACCACGGCCTGCGTGACGACGTTCCCAATAGCCTCAGCCATAGCCGTATATCTACTGAGATTTCTAAGACGACGGTCCTGATGGGGTTACAGTCAAATTTCGAGGCCCGCTTCTTGGTCTAACCCTCTGCCAGGTTGACCTAGAGGGGTCACGAGGTGACGGATCCCACACTTCTTGCTCTTGCACCTCGGGTTCTTGCAGGTCGGGGGTCCCGCTCCCCAACTACCTTCTTGCCTCGACCGCCCCTTCCTTTAGTTCATGGTGCCATACCTGATGACCACATGCAACAACTTTAATACACACTAGCAGGAAAACCATCAAACGATAGCACATAAAATAGGATTCCATGTATATATAATTCCCTAAAGGTTTTAAAACAACATACCGGCGATGACGACAGATCCATTTGTGGCCATAAGGAAACAGATTAGAC
This sequence comes from Benincasa hispida, assembly GCF_009727055.1. Lineage (NCBI taxonomy): Eukaryota > Viridiplantae > Streptophyta > Magnoliopsida > Cucurbitales > Cucurbitaceae > Benincasa > Benincasa hispida. The sequence continues at coordinate 58,623,061 of NC_052360.1, read as the reverse complement.
TCACGATGTAAGTCAGTCTACAAAACCTAAAACTTAGGCTCTGATACCAACTGTAATGACCCTAGTTCTCCTATAATATTCTAGGACACTACTTCATGCATGCATAGACTTAATCGTACAATGTCTTATGAGCTCTCGAAGTATAGTTTAAGGGTTGTTCGGTTTAACTTTTCAAGTATTTAATTTTGAAAATAAGTCATTTTTGGAGGAAATTAAACTGTTTAGAAGGCCTTGATCAAAATAGCATTTGAAATGTATTTTAAATAGTTTTTTATGAGAAGAGTTTAAATAAAAATGAATTTTAGAGAAACATTATTTTCTAGTCAATCAAAAAATGCCCTAACAACTAAGGGCCCGTTTGGATTAATTTGAAAAAAAAGTTTTTTTTTTTTTTTAAAAAAAATCATTTTTATTTAAACATTTTTGATAAAAAGGGATTAAAATACACTTGAAAAATTATTTTAAGTTGTTGCCAAATACTCCAATTTCTTCCAAAATAACTTATATTTTTGAAAATCAAACACTTGAAAATGTAAGCCAAATACATCCTAAAGCAAAATATTTTAAATTTTAGCAATGAAAAATATTTTTTAAGCCTTAAAGTTATGTTATGTTAAAGTGAAGAAACATTTGTTGATTAATATAGGGGTTGTTGGTTGATGTTGTGTAGGCTCAACACTGTAGAATCGTAGGTTTTGAAGAAGAAGTTGAAACTCAATTCCAAATCATTTGGACATAAACTCAAAGGCATAAGGGGCGAACCCAAAGGCACGCTTTCATAAGTGGTAACTCAAAGGTCACAACATAATTACAAGTGGTGATCCCAAAAAGGACACCGTACATAAACATAGGGTGTGGCCCGAAGGCTCACACATGCAATGTGCATGGCCCAATGGTACACTAACAGTCACTAAAATCTCATATGGACATAAACTTACAAACATCCAGTACATAATTAAACATAAGCATGCAATCAAGGCCATGACTCAATATTAAACTTTAACACCGTTCCCCATACTTCAATCAACTGTTTCACAGTCTACTCATAACTCATACATCAGTACTTACCCATAACTAATACTCATGACTCATACATCAGTATTCAACATCAGGCCTTAACACATTATATCCATGCTTCAACCTTATCGAAGTATCCTTTAATCCTTACATCCAAATTCATCACAGCAAGAATACTTCAAATTCAACACATTGAATTGAGCACAAAACCCATAGCAGATTTCATCACAGTTTCACATATGAAATAAAAATATTTCACAGCAGGCCTAACAACATCCTAGGGCAATCAGTAGTAAATCACTTACCTCAGGATAATGCACTGTCCCAAAACAAGACCTTACTCCGCTCGAGAATACCTTCACCGACACACGTTCCTGAAACAAATAACAAATTAGGCCTGAGAACCTCAAAAGACAGTGAGCTGCCAAAAAGGGACCAGAACTTAACCCGAACAGTAGGATCAGGCGAAACCAAACGCGAATCGACAACAACCGACACTATTCTGGTGTGCAAACGAACGAGGTGAGCTCTGATGCACGTTGGGCTTCGACTATCGACGTGCGACGGACGAACAACAATGTAGAAGAGAAGCTCATTGTAGCTGGGACTCGTACGGACGAGTAGCTCGGTGCAGAATGGAAGCCTGCGATGCAGGGAAGAGGAAGCTATGTGCTACACTGGGTACTGACCGCGCTTTGCTCAGTCTAAGATGCTGGTTGGTGGTAATCAGACACAGGAATCGCGAGTTGACTTTTGCTATGCACCCTATCGACGAACGGAGAGACGACCGACAAAAGGGCTGGCGCGGTCAAACGAGCCGAAGGAGACGTAGCAGGGGGGCGGCTGGAGAAAGAAGGAGAAGAATAATAAGGAAAAGGGAAAAAGCCCTTTTTTTTATTTTGCACGCATCCCAATGCCTTTTTAAAAACTTACTTTTCTTCAATAAATAAACCAATATCCTCCCCCCCCCCCCCCCCCCCCTTGTTTTTTTAAACAAAACAACTTTGGGACGTTACATAAATGGATAACACTTTGGTTGTCAAAATAGAGTTTCACCACTGTTTGATCTATTCCAAAGTCTTTCAACAATTCCTTAAGACACAATGCCTTATTGATTGCTTCTGTTAAAGCCATATATTTAGCTTTTGTTGTAGATAAGACTAGTATAGGCTGTAGTGTTGCTTTCCAGCTAATTATATTAGGACCATAAAGAAAAAGGTAACCTGTTAAGGACCTCTTTTTGTCCTAATCACTAGCATAGTCAACATCCATATATCCATAAAGTTCTAAGTTTAGTTCAGCTGACCTTTGGTAGACTAACATTGAGTTCTTAGACCAAACCAAGTACCTTAGGGTCCATTTAGTAGCCTCCCAGTGTCTCTTACTAGGATTAGACATATATCTACTAACTAAGCTAGCTGAACATAAGATATCAGGTCTGATAGAAATCATTAAATACATTAGGCTTCCAACTGTTTGACTATAGGGTATGACAACCATATGTTTTTTATGTTCTTAGTCAGAATCTTTAGAAGAGTTAGCTAAAGAAAGCTTAAAGTGCTGAGGAATAGGTAAGCTCACAGGTTTTGCATCATTCATGTTGAACCTTTTAAGGATCTTATCACAGTAATTAGACTGATTGATGCTTAGGATAGACTCTTCTTTGTTCCTTTGGATCTCTATTCCTAGGACCTTGCTTGCTTCTTCAAAGTCCTTCATATCAAACTCCCTTTTTAAGAGGTTTTTAACATGGGTTAGATCTTCTTTAGACTTACCTGCCAGCAACATATCATCTCATATGTGAGTAGGTAAACCTTGTCCTTGTAAGAATCTGTATTTACATAAACACATATGTCAAATGAACTTCTTTTGTATCTAATGCTAGAAATATAGTCATTGAATCTCTTACATCAGCACCTAGGTGATTTTTTTTAACCCATATATAGATTGTTGAGTAAGCAATAGAGATTTTCTTTTTCTTTTACTTCAAATTCTTTAAGTTATGCAATATGTCTCCCCTAGATGTCCATGAAGAAAATCAGTTTTGACATCTAGTTGATACAATTCTAAACTATTTTGAGCCACTAAGAATAATAGAAGTCTTATGGAAGTCTGTTTGAAAACTAGAGAGAAAATCTCAGAATAGTCTATTCCTTCCCTTTGAGTGAACCCCTTTACAACCAATCTAGCTTTATACCTAGGCTTTTGATCACATGATACTCCTTCCTTAATTTTGAACACCCATTTAGAGGCAACAAGTTTATAATCCTTTGGTAGATGAACTAAAGACCAAGTGTCATTCACCTTTAATGAATGCATCTCCTCATTCATAGCTTCAATCCAATCCCTTGCATTAGCACAACTTGTTGCTTCTTCAAAGGTTGTTAGTTCTTGGTTAGTAGGAGCTACAACAACATTCAAAATCAGATTCATATAGTTCATTTCAGTATATCTAGCTGGAGGTGTAATAGTTTTCCTTTGTCTATCCCCAGCTAAGATATACTGACTTAAATCAGGCTGCTCACTTGCTGTCTCCTCATGTGACCTACATCTTCCTCAGTTTCCCCTGTGTCACTAGGTTGGCTAGACTCTATTGACTACTCAGTGGGTAACTCCACCTCAAAACCTGTGTTGGATGACTCTCCTTCATCCTTAAGCTTTTTCTCCTTTTGCATAAACATCTCATTTTCCCTAAAGGTGATGTCTCTACTCACTATGAACTTCCTCTCAATTGAATGCCACCTTTTAAATCCTTTGACACTAAAGCCTACAAACATGCATTTGACTGCTCTGGCCTTTAACTTTCCCTTATTTTGGTATACAAACCCTACACATCCAAAGACCTTGAGCCTATCTAGGTTATGGGGATCATTAGTCCACTTTTCCGCAGGGGTAAGCAACTCTAAAGATGTGTGAGGGCACCTATTCAAGGTGTACATAGCATATACTGCAGCTTCTACCTAATAATTTTCTCCTAAAATAACATCAGAGAGCAAACACCTAACTCTTTCCCTTATGGTTCTATTTAACTTCTCAGCAACCTCATTTTGTTGAAGTGTTTACCTCACTATTCTATGCCTAGTTATACCATTCTCACTACAAAATTTATCAAAGTATTCATTGCAAAGCTGAAGTCCATTATCGATTCTAAAGTATTTTAACCTTTTAGATATTTGATTTTCTATCATGGTTTTCCATTTCTTAAACTTCCCAAAAACTTGGTCCTTAGTTTTAAGAAAGTTTATCCAGCTCTTCTTAGAAAAGTCATCTATAAAGGGTTAGTGTAGGAGATGGTCCCCATAGGTCAGAATGGATATAATCCAATGTTCCTTTGGTGGTATGCTGAGATTTTGTGAAACTTTGTCTGGTTGCTTTACTTAGAATGCAGTGTTCACAAAATGAAAGGTGCTCATTGATACCTTTGGACAGTGCTTGCATCCCTTTTTCACTAATATGGGATAGTCTTTTGTGCCACAAGCTAGCCTCTGTTATGCTTGCTGTTGAGACCATAGGCACTTGTCATCATCTCCACTTCTCTCACAATATAAAGGTCATTGACCTTTTCACCAATTAACACAACCTTTGAATCCTTGATCACATCAAGAACACCATCTTTTCCTCTGCATTCACACCCAATGGAGTCTAACATGTCTAAAGATATTAAGTTTCTCTTGACCAAAGGTACAGGTCTCACATTTCTTAGAAGCTTGAATGATCCATCCTTTAGCTTCAAGGACACTGAACCAATGCATTTGATCTTGCAGGCTTCATTGTTTCCCATGTACACAGATTTTTTATCTACATTCTTGTAAGTATTAAACCAAGGTCTGAAAGGTGTTATATGATAAGTACAACTAGAGTAAAGTACCCAATCATGCTTCCTAAGAAGACTGATTTCGTTGGTTTGGTTTCTAGTGGAAGCTAAAGCATTAGAATAAAAGTAGGAACCTTCAAGCACTGAAGCTTCTGGTTATTTTCCCTTCTAATCCTTCTCTTTTTCTTGATTTTTTCTTTTCAAGCTGTCACAATCTCTTATCAAGTGACCGTTCTTCTTGCAATAGTTGCATCTTAGCTTGGTTTTTAATTTGTGCTCTTCACCTGATAGGTTTTTATTCCCCTTAGACTGATTATGCTTTTTCTTCCCCTTGACAAACAACCCCTCTACACTAGGCTGCTCCTTTTTGACTAACTAAAGCTCTAACTCTCTAGTTCTCAATGCTGAAATGATGGCATCAGTGGTAACTGATTCTCTGCCATATTTCAAGGCATTCTTCACCTCCTTATAGGCTTCGGGTAGAGAGTTTAATAACACAAAAGCTTCATTTTCATCGTCAATTTTTTCGTCAAGGCTCTTGAACACTAAGACTATTCTCTTGAACTCATCCAAATTATCTGAAAGAGGCTTGGCAGAATCCACCTTGAACGTGAAGAACTTCTCCCTCAGATACATCTTGTTGGGGAGATTTTTGGTTGTAAAAAGACTTTTCAGCTTGACCCATATCTTGTATGTTGTGTCTCAGAATACTGTCACTGAGATTAAAAACCAGTGTCCCATATGCTGTAAGCTCCATTTCTTCCCTTTCTTGAGCTGAAATAGTAGGTGACAGAGTTGACGGGTCCAAAAGGGCTTATGTACTCTTTGTTGTCAAAGAATAGCTTTGATCTTGGTCTTCCATAGGCCAAAATCGCCCTTCCTATCAAACTTCTTAATTTCATACCTTACAATAGCCATTTCTGATTTGATCGAGTATCGAGTCTAGACTTCTTGAGTATCTTAATGCTCCAAGAATGTTGACCTTGATGACCTTCAAATGCTCTGATACCACAAATTGTTGGGCTAACCACTCATCAGTAGCCCATATAATCAAGATCAATGCTGGAAAAATGAAGAAAAAGCTCAGAAATATTATGCCAAATCCTCAATACTCGAAACTCAATTCTCGACGACTTCTTACTCAATGCTTATTAAATAAGTTTTAAAAAAATTAAGTAATGTTTATTTTTCCCGACGCCTTTAAAGTTGGCGTCAGAAATGGTCTTTTTCTATTTTTCTTATAATCTACTAAAATATCAAACCTATTTGAATCTTACAAATTTAGTCAAATAAACTAAAATCAAACAACTAATACATTTGATTAATTTTCTTAAATATTACATAATATCCATAAAACAACTAAAAGTAAGATCATCTTGAACATTACATTATATCCACAAAACATAAACATTGAAATAACATTACATAATGTCGATAAAACATACACTCCAAAATACTTACAACATACAAATCCACAACCTAACTTTTCCAGAGATGCATCTTGAACACAAACTTCAAGATACCTACAAAATACAAATTTAAATAATGTCAATGCCACTAAATAATTAATTTTAGTAACATTGATATAAAACATAAACACAACTATTCTTTTACCAATATATCAATCTCAAACTCAATATACCAATCTCAAACTTAATCTTGCATTTAATACATTTATCCATATATCAACCTAAGAATATTAACAAATTCAAATAAACTTTATGCAATTGCCTCCCCCCCCCCCCCCCCCCCCCCACACACACACACACAACACACTTTAAATCTCAAACACAATATATCATATATCAATTTTCAAAACTAAATATACCATATATCAATCTCAAACTCCATGCATTTATCTCTATACCAACGGAGTTCCCAAACTCCTGACGGTTTTATTTGATGCGTTTGGAGTTACAGGAACTTCTGACGTAGTTAATATATGCGTGGGAAGTTCCTTCATTAGTTGGAAATTTTCTTTCAAATATTTTTAATTTATAGGTTTGTAATTTTTAAAATTTGATCTGAATAACCTGTAAAACATAATTAACCAAATAAAGATTCACATAATAAATAAAACAACGAAAATGAAGTCCATACTATAACAAAATAAATAAAAAATTACAATATCCTAAAATAAAACAAAGTCGATACTAGAACTTCATAAACATTCATATCACAAATACATAGAAGAAATAAAATGAGGAGGCGGCTGAAGGAGGGGAGGCGACGGGGCGGTGGCTTAACTAGACGACGACTGAAGAGCGGCAGCGGGCTGCTAGAAGGACCAAAACGCAAAGGGATCGACGAGCGAGGGAGTGGAGCGGGGGGAGGAGATCGACGAGAAAGAAGGATGGGGAAAATGAGAAAGATCGACAAAGGGAAAGGGAAGAATCGCGGCAGCGGCGGGTTAGGGTTGAAAAAGGGAGAACGGGGAAAATGAGGAAGAAGGGATCTGATTTTTACCAGATCCTATCTCCCGACGCCGTCTGACGGGCATTGAGAGATCCGACGGTTAGGGTATGGCATCGAGAGTTCCGACGCCTATTTTATTTGTCCGGAATTCCTCGGGAACTCCCAACGGCTATTTTGTTCGTGGGGAGTTCTCGAGGAACTCTCGACGCCGTTTTACGTCGTCGGAGAACACTCTTTCTCCCGACGATCAATTTAGGCGTCGGGGAACTCATTTTTTCTTATAGTGAACCGAGAAATTAATATAAAACTTTCTTAACCTAAGAACATTAAACAATTCAAACAATCACCCCCCCCCCCCCCCACGTCTAAGGATGCGTCATTTTGTAAATATATATATTTCTAAAAAACGAGGATACTGATACGTTGAAGATACTTTTTTTCTCTAAAAAAAATCTAGGATATAGATAAATTTAGCATACAAGTTAATAACAATAGCACAAAACAGAATACAAACAATGAAATACAATACAAAAAAAAAACAACATCTAAGATGTTGAAGTAAATAGTTAATAAAATGCAATAGAAAAGTGACTCATATTGCAAAGAAAAAAAGAAGAAGATTAGAGAGAGAAGTATGAAGATAACGAAGTAAGAACTTATTGTTGAAGATATCCAAATGGTTTATATTTTGGTGGACTTTGTGAGGATTCAAATGTGAAGATGGAGATTAGATGATTCTAGTCTAGGATTTGGTCTGTTACTTATTTATTTTTCTTTTAGTTTTGGACTCAAGTAGTGAAATTTTTTAATAGGTTGCCTAATTTTAGATTGGAAAAGATTAGACGAGTTACTTGTCTTTTTCCTTAAAAAAAAAGTACACATAGAAATAGATATGTCAAATTGCATGTCAGATACGTATCTGGAAAGTATAAAAAAGTATCGATACGTCAAATTGCGTGTCAGATACGTATCTAGAAAGTATCCGAAAGTATTGATATCCGATACGTGTCTGATACTAATTCTTTGTCTCACATGAAGTATCTATGCTTCATAGCCTATGAAATTAACAAATTGGAGCAAACTTTAGGCATTCTCCCTCCCCCACATACACTTTAATCTAAAACTCAATATATCATATACCAATCTCAAATATAATAAAATGTAACTCAAACTTAAAGTATTATAAACATTTTGCGCAGGATAACAACATATTAGTTTACTACTAAAATTCATTTTCTACTGACCCATTACTTGCAAGCAAATAACAACAATTAACTAAAACATAAAAACAATCAACCTATCTCAAACCAAATCTTTCGTCTCGACACCCACTTATGCTAAAAAATTTTATATTGTATTTTTGCTACTAGATTTGTGGTATTAGAATATATCAGTTCAAAACAAAAAATAAAAGAATACAAAATTGTAAATCATTAAAATTAGTAAATAAATCACTTCAAATTCCCAATAATAGTATTCAACCTCATCTAAATCATTTCAAATTTCTTTTACTTTAGTAATTGTTCCTGCATTTTCTTTTGAGTTACCAAATACCTTGTTCTTACATAAAAATGAACTTTCAGAAGGTCATACTTTGAGACTATTGAAATATAAAGTCAAATTTTGTGAGGCCAAATATTGATTTTAATGTGTTTAGTGTAAATAAAGCTTTGATCAAATTTCTTCTTTTTCTTTTCTTGTATTATATGATTATTCTTTTTATAATAAAAATATACTTGTTGAAAAATATGCATTAAAGAAATGTTTTCTAAAATGAATTTTCCTTAGAAAAAAGTAAACTTTGAATTTTTCTAAAATTAATAATTTGATATCCAACTATGAAGAGGAAAAAAAAAATAAAAGGAAAAACAAAAAAACCTACAAAACAAAACAAGAAAAAAAAAAAAAAAAAAAAAAGAAAAACTACAAACTAAACAACAATTTTGAAAACATTTTTAAAATCTGAAAAACTTAAAACTGAATTGTAAATCAAACATGAGAAAATTATTTCAAATATTAAAATTATTGAAAATATTTACAAGATATAGTAAAATTTTAGAACTATCAATGATAGATGTTGATAGACATTGATAAAAAGACACTGATAGACTTCTATCATTGTCTATTAGTGACATCGATACACTTCTAGTATATTTTATAAATATTTTGATTTATTTTTCTATATTTAAAAACAACAATCAAACATACATATTTTTTTTTAGAAAAAAACTAAAAACTAAATTATAATTTTAAAGTCATTTTTAAAATTGACAAAAATAAAAATTCAATCGTTAATCAAATATACCCATTTAAAAAAAAAAAAAACTAAAATCTAAAAATTAAAGATTAAAAACCAAAAACTAGTTTGTTATCAAATGGCCTCTATTTTTTTTTTTTTTAATTGTTGGATACATGAAATAAAAAGTTTATTTTCAAAAATTGTAAAAAATTTGAAATATAATCATTCTATACAATTTTTTTTTTTAAATCTTTTTCATAGTAAATTCTTATTATAAAAAAAATGAAAACATTCAACATTGTAAGCATATATTGAATGCAAAACAATGAATTAAAAGTAGAATAAATAGAAACAGAAAATTTGAGGAAGTAAATTAATAATAAAATTCATCTATTAACAAAATGGTATTAAGACGATGGGCTGTTTATAAAAGGCAAAGCCAATTTTGGGGATTCTCCTCCCTTCATTTTTCACATTAGCACCATCACCATGTTCTTGGTCAAGCTTACCAACTTTGAACCTCTTCTGGATGCAACCTCCTATCTCGCTCAAATTTCGAACTATGCCGACGTGAAATTCACACCGTTGGAGTTCTACTTAATCGCCCCGTACCCTTCCCCTCGCTTCGTTGCAACGCTGCAATTATCGCAAAAATGTTTCACCAACTATTCCGTCGATCATGAACACACTTCCAAGGTTGACCTTGAATCCTTCCATGATGCCATCTTAGATGGCGGAAGCTTTGCTTCAATGACTATCCATCTTTTGGAAAAACCAAACCAAATGATCCTTAGATTTCAGACTCCTTCAAGTTTAGTATATTTCACCCTTTTTCTTCTCTTTTTGTTCTAAATACATGAAATTTCATCATTTTCTTGTGGAAATTATCTCTCTTTAATATATTATTATCTTTTATATGTATATTATGAGAATCTTGTTAATTTTTGGTTTCAAGAAACATAGTTACATAAAAATCTTGATTGTTTTTGTGGGAGATTTTTCCTTCAAATTCTTAATCTTGTTCTTGATTTATGAGCTAATTCTTATTTGGATTTCTGTTTTAGGCGAAATCCCACCATTGCATCATGAATTAACATTCTCACCTCCCCAATTAGCAGACAATAATATAGGAGGCCAACTTGAAGAAGGAAAATTTTTCATAGTTAAATCTGAGGCATTAAGACGAATTATAAAAGAATTACCTATCTTCCAAGATGATTCAGGTAATTGATACTCTTCTTTTTAAAAAAAAATTCCATATATTTATTTGGAAGAAAAGGATTTAATTATTTATTTAGTTTTTTAACAACTTGTTTATGTACTGTCAGTTGTTTGTGTTGGTGTAACGAGTTCTCAAATCAAGTTCTCCATTGCATCTAAAGAGATTGTTCTTAAGGTATGATTCATTTTCTAAGATCACAATGTTCAAGTGGTTTTTCAAATGAATTGTGAGAGTGATTTTTTTTAATTAATTAAATATTTCCTTACCATATAGCCAACATCAAGATTTTTCCTTTTACAAAGTCATATATTCTGTTAAATATATTTTTCTTTAGTTTAAAAGTTAGGTTTAAATCGTAGTTTGATGCTTGAAACTTTTAATTAATGCTTATATAATTTTGGTTCTTAAACTTCCACATATAGCGTTTGAAGCCATACAATAGAAATGTGTCAAGTTTAAAAAGTATAGACTTGATTTGGTAACAATTTGGTTTGTTATTTTTGAAAATTAAGTCTATCTCCTCTTATGTATCTATAGTAGTTTTCATCTTTAGCTAAATTTCCAAAGAAAAAAACAAGGTTTTAAAAACTATTATTTTCTATTTTAAAACTTAGTTTGCTTTTTGAAATCATTTGTAAAAAGTAGATAACAAAGCAAGAAATTTAGAGGTGGAAGATATTTTTATAAGATTAATAAAAACTAAATATAAAAAAACCAAATAGTTACCGAATGAGCCATAATTTTTTTACCTTTTATTAAATTATGAATAACTTTATGAGCTTCGAAGTATAGTTTAAGGGTGTGTTCGGTTTAACTTTTCAAGTATTTAATTTTGAAAATAAGTCATTTTTGGAGGAAATTAAACTGTTTAGAAGGCCTTGATCAAAATAGCATTTGAAATGTATTTTAAATAGTTTTTTATGAGAAGAGTTTAAATAAAAATGAATTTTAGAGAAACATTATTTTCTAGTCAATCAAAAAATGCCCTAACAACTAAGGGCCCGTTTGGATTAATTTGAAAAAAAAGTTTTTTTTTTTTTTTTAAAAAAAATCATTTTTATTTAAACATTTTTGATAAAAAGGGATTAAAATACACTTGAAAAATTATTTTAAGTTGTTGCCAAATACTCCAATTTCTTCCAAAATAACTTATTTTTGAAATCAAACACTTGAAAATGTAAGCCAAATACATCCTAAAGCAAAATATTTTAAATTTTAGCAATGAAAATAATTTTTTTAAGCCTTAAAGTTATGTTATGTTAAAGTGAAGAACATTTGTTGATTAATATAGGGGTTGTTGGTTGATGTTGTGTAGGCTCAACACTGTAGAATCGTAGGTTTTGAAGAAGAAGTTGAAACTCAATTCCAAATCATTCTCCGTCCTATGTTGTTTTTCCTCAATTTTACATATAAAGCAAATAAGGTTTGGTTTTATAAGACAAAGAATAATTCTTACAGTGTAATGGCTGTCCCAGCTTTTGGAATATTAGGTCAATATGTAATCTATTTTCCCCCAGTATGACATGTGCAGAAAATGGTTATATCGATATTGTTTGCCCGACATTGTTTCTTCTTTTCTTTTTCAATATTCAAATGATTGATATTGTTGGAATTGGTGTATCTTTGCAAACTGTAATGCGGGTCTCATTTTTCTTCAAAACTAACATGTTGAAATAACCTTGAATTCATAATCATCATTAATGGAAATTTTACATTTTAAAAAAATAAAAATAAAAAACAAAAGTTTAGGTCCTCTTTGGAAATTATTTTGTTTCTTGTTTTGAGTTTTTAAAATTAGGTCTATTTTCACCTCATTTCTTACAATGGTTTGCATGGTTGAATTTTTAACCAAATTTTAAAAACAAAAACAAATTTTTAAAAACTACCTTTTTTTAGTTTTCAAATGTTAGACTTGATTTTTTAAACCATTGTCAAAAGGTATATAATAAAGAAAGAAATTTGAAGGTGGAAGTAACGTCTATAAGTTTAATTTTCAAAAACAAAAAATAAAAAACTAAATGGTTAGCAAATGAGGCCTTAATGATTAATTTTATAATTTTGAGACTTTGAAACTTCCAATCAAATAGACACAAAACTCTAAATGTTTGTACAAAATCACAAAGTATAAATCTAATACTTAAAAATATGTTCTACACTCTTATATTCCAACTAGTAAAATAAAATTACTAGTTACGAGAGTGGTATTTTAGCCAATATATTATGTGTTGATGCCAAATTTTAGTAAAAAAAAATGCATCTGACTTCCACGTGACAATAACCACCTACAAAACAAAGAAAAATGGCTCTGATACCTAAGTTAGCTCTATTGTAGAATAGAGAAAAAATCACAAGTTTAAGTTACCTCATAGGGAGTCTTAATAGTTTATTTATAGGGGATTTCACTTATGATTTATCTTAATCATACTAGGATAAAGATATGAGATTTAACCCTCATCAGATTAGGAAAATGGTTTTTACTAATCCTAAACCGACTAGATTAAATCTTACCTTATCTTATTTTTTTTTATGTTGATTTTACCTTAGTCTTGATTCTACTTTATCTTTTCTTGATTTTAGGTTTTGTTCTATCTAGCCAAAATTCACCCACACTATTAGCACCTATTTCCAAGTTGGGTTTCAAGGTTTGGCTAGTCACAATTATGAACTAAACATTATGGACCCAATTTGGGAGTAAAATTTCTTTTAACTTGTACTTCTTTAGTGACCATGTTAGTTAAATCTCAGTAAGGTTGAGCTTCTCACCGGTAATCATGTAAGGTGCCCGCAAATCAACTCATCAAACCTATAATTGAATATTGTTAAAAAGATAAAAATCAATTTCTTTAAGATTTGTGCACCGTCTCAAGGAAGATAAAAATCGATTTCTTTAGAAGTGAAAATGCAACCCTATTAGAAAGATGAAAATCAATTTCTTCAAGATCTATGCACATGTTAAGAAAGATGAAAATCGACTTCTAAGAGGTGATCTCAGTCTCTCTCTAACCCACACATCCAGTAGTCATTGCACTCATGCCCAACCGTCGACTCAAACGAGTATTCGGTCCAATAAAAAGAAATTGAATTTCAATAAAAAATGGTGGATACAAAAGAAGTATCATCTTGAAGGAGCAAGTTAAGAATCCCATATTAAAATAATTTTTCTTCTTATTTTTTACAAAATAAGTTTCTTTGGTACTTTAAAACTTTTTATGAATCCCACACAAAATCTTTTCTTTGTATTTGATTTAAAAAGTCAATAAACTTCTTTTTATTATCCATCATAGATCTCAAGGCAACACCTAAAAGAAAATAAAATTATAAGAATATTCTATTTCATTAAAGTACGAAAATGTAAAAGAATTAATAAAGATATCTTTATTAATTGATCATATAACGATAAATTTAATCTATAGAAATAAATAGAAGAAAAATTAAAGTATAGAATTATCAATGAGATTTTGGGAAAGAAAATCATAAGATTAAATATTACTATTTCTTATTTTCTCTCTTTTTTTTTTCATGCATTCACTATGATTCGATTTAGTAGAAGATGACTAAAAAAATTATTTTCAAGCCTTCCTCAACATGGGGTTGTAAAGTGAACAAATTTGGGAAGCAATCATCACAAACATGTATCATTGCACCACAAACATCAAAATTCCTATTAAAATTCCTATAAGAAGACAAAATAATTGTAAAAATTAGTGATTACCTCGTAGATGTTTAATTTGCTAGAAATGTGTGCTTTTATAAAGTAGTTTTCCAAAAGTTTCCAAATGGAGGGATATAAGGAAAATATGAATCCTTAAAAAAATTTCACATAAAAAATGAATGTAAAATTAGAGGGAAAATATTAAATAAATTTATACAAAATATCTACCTAAATTTTGAAATTGCATCTCCCTCCCCATCAAATTAATTGATTTTATATATCACAGGTTTGCAGTTGCATCAATCAGACCAATTTAGCCATAAATTTTGAGAAATTCCACTCGAAATTTCATATTATCCAATTTTCATAATAACTATTTTATAATTTGCAAATTTTTTATCTATTTTATAATAACTATTTTATCTATTTATTATTATATTATATTTATATTTATAATTTTCAAAACAAATTGCAAATTTTTTAAACAACCCAAACTTCTTTTGCAATAAACCAAAACACTAAAAAAAAAAGAACTAACTCTAAGTCCTAATCTCACCTATTTTGTACATGTTCAACAATAATATTATATCCAAAATGACTAGATAGACAAAGAATGTCGTATCTTAAATCTAAAAGATACGATATTCTATTATTTAAAAAAAATAAGAAAAGAAAAATAATAATATAAACACATTCCCTTTGTATACAGGTTCCTTAGATAAGGGTATTTAAAAAAAAAGGAAAAGAAAAATAATATAAAATGAAAATGTCATATGATATAAACACATTCCCTTTGTATTATTACTTTTTTTATTATTAAAAGGGTGATGTGTTGTTAATGAGGATTTAGAAGAAAGGGGAGGAATGTTCTTAGTGGGAAGAACTAAGCATTGGCTGGCTGAAGGCATTAAGAGAGGGTGACGTGACAAGTTGTCCTTGAGTTGAGAGGCGGCAGAAGGATTAAAAAAGGAAAAGAAACCTCGAAGGTCCGGTTTGGCAATCTACATGAACAAATTGGGTGAAATCAGTGCCATTTGAAAAGCTGAGAAGACTTAATTCTCAAAGTTGTTGTGCCAGAGGAAGATGGCAGAAGAAGAAGAGGGGGAAAGTGATGAAATTGCAGGAGAGACAGAATCTCGTGGAATCAGGGCCTGAGGTGAAGATTTGGAGTTCTAGGCCAAACTGCAAGGAATTGATGGCTGAAATTTTAAGATAAGGAAGTTAACTCAATTCTAAACATGTTTGTAGAAGGAAGTTTCTTCAAAAGAGGTCTAGATTTTGAGTTATGGATTTTTAAAGTTGTAACAGGGAACTTCTGAATAAGCAGACAGCTGCTTGGGAAGAACAAACAAACAGCTTGCAAATGAAGGGGAATCTCGCTAAACTTGTAAAGAGGATCTCGCTCTCGGGGGAATTCTCGCTGGAAATAGGAAGGTATCGCTAGTGTCGTTTGGGCAGAGTATCGCTGGAAATTGTGAAGAGGATCTCGCTCTCGGGGGTATTCTCGCTAGAAATGAGAAGGTATCGCTAGTGTCGTTCTCTCCAGCATCGCTGGTGAGGCTCTCGCTGGTGTCGCTGGTGAGGCTCTCGCTAGTGTCGCTGGTGAGGCTCTCTTCAGTGTCGCTCAAGCTGATCTCGCTGGTTCTGCTCAGGCTGATCTAGCTGGTTCTGCTCTTGGTGATCTCGCTGGTAAGACAGTTTGTTGAGGATGGGAATTCCATTAGTAAATGAGCTATTTAAGGTATTGGCTAGAAATTTTAAGTAGTTTAATTGGAGAAATATATTCTTTCAGGCCATGAGGAGCTAGCAGAAGCTCGTAACTTATTATGAGACCAATAAATGGTGAGTGACTGTGTGATTTCTTATTGCTTTACTGGTTTAGTAAATTATGATATCACTGGAAGTATTTCTCATGCTAAGTGAATAAATGATGTGCCAAGCAATATGATTATGAAACAGTTTCTTATACTGAGTAGAGTATGTTTATCATGGGATTGATGTAAATGGGTTATCTTGCTCAAGTACTTACAGTAGGGTTAAATAACTCCATTTTTATGATGGTTCAGTATGAAAGACGTACTGGTATGATGATTTGAGCAATAATCTCCAAATACTCACAGTAGGTTTAAATAGCTCCACTTCCATGGTGATTCAGTATGATAGACGAGCTAGTATGATGATTTGAGTATTAAACTTAGTGTTTAACCAAATATTTTTGACTGGTTGTGTGATGGATACTGAAGGACTTATGAGAAGGTATCCTTTCAACTAAATGTCTATGTCTAGTTTTACTTAAAACAAGGTACTGAAGGACACTTGAGAAGGTACCTGGCCAATTAGATACCGAATGACTTTTAAAAAGGTATCCGGCCTAATTGATACCAAAGAACATATGAGAAAGTATCTAAACAACATGGTACTGAAGGACACTTGAGAAGGTACCTGGCCAACTTGATACTGAAGGACTTTTGAGAAGATATCCGGCCAAATTGATATCGAGGGACATATGAGTAGGTATCTTCACAACTCGATACTGAAAGACGTTTGAGAAGGTATCTGAGCAGAAGTACTTGAGGATACTGAAGGACTTTTGAGAAGGTATCCTAGTCAGGTATATACGGTACGACGGTACCCAGTTATAACTACGTGCACGTAGGTAATACGACGTCGAGGGATTGAGAAAAAGTGTTCTCCCTGATTAAGGTTGAGATTGAGGGTTAGACTTAATAGTTCAATCTCAACTAGGGATAGAGATAGTCATATTTTCTCTAGGCTAAAAGGATGGTTTGGAGTGGTTAATGCTTGTGAATGATCATCAACGCTTGATGTTTAATAATGTAGGAGTTTTCCAAGTATGATGTACATGTCTAATGCATGCTGGTGGTTCCATAAGCTAGCTGAATATGTTTTAATTTAACCTATTTCACCAAATATGAAGCATGCGTTAGGGTTAAGGCTAAGGTTGAAGGAAGCTTGACGTACTACGTTTAAATACCTAAATTTGCTAAGGTATATGTGTTGGTATTTCAAAACAAGTGAGTAGAAATACTGGTAAGGAAGGTATCTGAATAAATATACCTAAGATGTTGACGGTACATAGTAAACTCGACGTGTATGTAGGTAGGTGTGAATGCGAGACCAAGATATGGATCTCTTGGCCAGTAATAGATGTTGGGAGCTAGAGCGGTGTATGCTCGTTCTCAACTAAGATGTAATGAATATTGAGGTATAAGAGTTGTTATCAACATTTATGTCATAAGGATGTTGATTGAGATGCCATTGGATTATTTAAAGAGATCGATGTGGGGATCTCTTCTGGCTATAGTTTAATGTGAACAGGTCGAGGTAGAGGTTTTATCCGGCCATGGCTTGATGTTGGAATTAGAGCAGGGAGTCCTCATTCTCAACTATGACTCCGGTTCTTGATACGATGGTATTAAAGGTCTTTATGTAAACGTTGCATGGTTTAATCTAGTTTTGGTATTATGCTTTCAAACTATGGTTCTTAAACATAGTTTTGTCTTTCACTGGGATTTATGTTTTATAAAATCACTCACTGGGCTTCTAGCTCATGCTTTCAAATGTTTTGTCTTTCAGGTAATGGTCAGTTCCCAGAAGACGTTTCTGCTGCTGCTCTGCCACTCAAAGAGACAAGTTAAAGGAAGTGTAATTGAAGATCGGTATTAGCTAGTACACACGTGTCTGATTAGTGACTAGTATTCTAGATGAGGCTCACTAAGTTGTATTATTCATGTGTAATCAATGTTGTGAAATCCTGTATTGAAAAATGTATTAGTTTATGTATTATTATGTAAATATACAGAGTTTGAGTATGGTTTTAAGGTGAGATAGGCAGTGGGTGCCAGCCAAAAGGTTGGTAACTGCTGCAGTCACTATTCCGTCCAGGTTAGGTGGATAATCTGGTGGGGGGTGTGACAATTAAATTGATATAGCCTGCCACGCCCTACCTCAACATCAATTACTTCTTGCAAGATAGCACTTAATTCAATTTGTTCAGTTTCAATATCCAGAGCATATATAACATACATTAACTTATTATCTTTTCCTTTTTCTCTTACCAACCAATAGATGACTCCATTCAAGTAAGCACTATGACAAACTTTTTCTGTTTCAAAAGAAAGGGTGTGAAGATGCCTCCATTGATAAGGGTTAGGGTTAATTCCACTTTTACCAAAAGTCAAAACGTCCATTATGGACTTAGATTCTTGAGTGTTAGGGACAATGGTCCTAGAGCTTTCTGAGTAAGCAATTGAGTCGGCAACTCTAAATAGTTTGTATTGTTTGGTAGTAGGGCTGAAACCAAATCTGAAGTCATAAATATCATCATAAAACTTAGGTTCCTGGATGAACTCATTAGTCATGGGGTTAAATATGCCATCGTATTTACAGTAAAAAGTATTTTTGGAAATAAACACAAGCCATTACATTGATTCCTAAGTATGACATAGGACCAGCCTCCATCAAATTGTAATGAGCTTGATTTGGTAAATTCCAATTCCAAATCAAAATCTACATTTAGAAGTTTTTTAGTATAAGATTAATACAATGCATCTTGAAATTGCGTGTAACGGTAAACTGGCAATTGGGGACCTGATCCGAGGTAAACAAAAGAAAAGCATTTGTAAGGAATTGAAATTTAGAAGACGAAGCGTAACCTAAAACTATTTCATTCCAAGTTTTACAAACACGCCTATAGGAAGGAAGATTAGAGATAACAAGTTTAGAGAAGATTGTTTTACCAATTAAAGATGGAAGATCCCTTCCCCACTTCATAATCATTCTCCTCTTGCTCATATCCACTTTCTCCATTGGACACATCTAATGCGAACTAAGCTTTGGTTTATTGTCAACAAAAATCTCCATTGGACCTTCCATTTGAAACTTCAACTCCTTCACTAAGTTTCTTAGCCAAATTGCATGACATACACATGAAGTTGTTGCGACGTACTCTGCCTCGCATGTTGATAATGTGACTATGGGTTGCTTTTTTGACATCCATGTGAACGTCGTTTCACCAATAAGAAACACAAACCCCGTTGCTCTTTCGATCATCCAAATCACTACTCCAATCACTATCACAATAACCAACAATATCAAAATTGCTAGAAGAGACATAGGAAAGACCATACCCAATCGCCCCTTTGATGTAGCGAAGTATCCTTTTTGCCATTTTGCAATGTGTTACTGTCGGTTCCTCCATAAATCGACTAATAATTCCAATCAAATAACGAATATCCGGTCTTGTACATGTCAAGTATCTCAAACTTCCAACCAAGCTTTTGAAATATGTAGAATTTACCTTCTCTCTTCCATCTTGCTTGGTGATTTTGACTCCACATTCTATCAGTGTTCCAACTGGATTAGCATCATTCATATTGAACTTCTTGAGCACTTTTTTAGCATAGCCCTCTTGGGATATAAAAATCCCATCTTCACCTTGTTTGACCTCGATCCCAAGATAGTAACTCATGAGACCAATGTCCGTCATTTCAAACTCCTTTGCCATCTCTCTTTTGAACTCATCAAACATGCTAGGATTGTTTCCGGTAAATACTAAATCATTAACATATAAACAAATGATTAGTATGCTTTCATCTTGCATTTTGATGTAGAAGACATGCTCATAAGGACACTTCATATACTTCTTCTCTTGAAAGTACTTGTCAATCTTCGAATTCCATGCTCTTGGTGCTTGCTTTAAACCATAAAGTGCCTTCTTCAATCGAAGCACCTTATCTTCTTCACCCATGACTTCATAACCCAATGGTTGTTCCACATGGACCTCTTCCTCAAGAATTTCGTTCAAGAATGCCGGTTTGACATCCATTTGATGTATCTTCCAATGATTATGGGCTGCCAAAGCAATAATCAAACGAATAGTTTCAAGGNATTATGGGCTGCCAAAGCAATAATCAAACGAATAGTTTCAAGGTGAACAACAGGGGCAAATACCTCATCATAGTCGGTGCCATGTCGTTGGCTATACCCTTTCACCACTAGTCTCACCTTGTGCCTCTCAACATCACCATTGACTTTTCTCTTTGTCTTGTATACCCACTTCACTCTGATCGGTTTGTGCCTTTTTGGAAGCTTGGTCAACTCTCATGTGTCATTTTTCTCTATCGCTCGAATTTCTTCATCCATTGCATCCTTCCATTTCTTGCTTGCAATGGCTTCTTGGAAACTAATAGGCTCACAATCACCCAAAAGACAATAGAGAATTATGTCATTTTTTATTTTCATTTACCTCATTAAGTTCCCATAGACTTCGAGTTCCTCTTGGGCCAATTTCGTTCTCTGAATCGCTGGATGAACCTTTAGAAGATGATCGATCGGTCGAATGAGGTGGCACTGGAATGGGCAAACCTTCACCCATTCCATCCCTGGTCGGCTCATTTTCATCGTCTTCTTCAAAATATGGAAGGAAATCATACTCCTCCTCCTGTATATTCCAATCCCAAGAGGCTTCCTCATAAAAAAAAACATCACGACTAATAATTACCTTCCCATTCAAAGGATTGTAAAGACGATAACCCTTTGAATTTGAATCATAGCCGATGAAGATGAGTTTCTCGCTTTGATCATCGAGCTTGGTTCTTTTTTCTTCCGACACATGAGCATATGCAATACTCCCAAGCACCTTGAAGTGACCAATCCCGGGCTTTCTTCCGTTTCATGCTTCTTGAGGCGTCTTGTCAAGCACACTTTTGGTTGGTGCTCGATTTGTCAAATAAACCGCACAAATTATGGCCTCTACCCAAAATTCCCTCGACATCTTCTTTGTCTTTAGCATGCTTCTTGCCATGTTCAAGATTGTCCGATTCTTCCTCTCTACCACACCATTTTGTTGTGGTGTCCTTAGGACTGTTAACGGACGTGGGATGCCTTTTTCATCACAAAATTGTTTGAACTCATTTGATGTGAATTCACCACCTTGATCGGTTCTCATGGCCTTGATTGTATGGTTGCTTTCATTCTCCACACGTGCCTTAAATCTCTTGAAGATTTCAAATACTTCTGATTTTTCCTTCAAAAAGTACACCCATGTTTTTCTAGAAAAATCATCAATAAAGAGAAGGAAATATTTACTTTTACCATGAGACTCTGGTTTGATCATTTCACACACATCGGCACGGATGAGTTCTAAAGGATTCTTTGCTCTTATCATAGACTCCTTCGGAAAACTACTTCCATGATGTTTGCCAAGCAAACACCCTTCGCACACTTGGTTTGGCTTGTGAATGTGTGGTAAACCTCGTACCATCTTCTTCTTCGACAAATCTTCTAGACTTTCAAAATTGAGGTGCCCGAACCATAGATGCCATAGCCAAGAGAGATCTTCATAACACGTCTTCAAGCATTTTGGAACATCATTACATATATTCAAAGGAAACATTCGGTTTTTGATCATGGAGACTTTAGCAATAAGTCTCTCATGATTATCCCTCAAATACAAACAATTGGTTTTCATTTGAACTTCAAAACCTTTCTCTAACAATTTTCCTACACTCAATATGTTATTTTTTACATTGGGAATGTAATAAGCATTTGTGATATATTAATTTTCTCCATTTTTTAACCAAATGATAATTTTACCTATTCCTTTGATGACGGCCAAAGAATTGTCTCCAAAGACAATATTACCTTTCTCCATCTCATTCAACTCCACAAACATCTCGCATTTTCCAAACATGTGATTCGAGGCTTCTGTGTCAAGATACCACATACTATCTTGACTCTCTTCTTCTCCCTTTGAAACCATAAATAAGGTTCCATTCTCCTCTGCATAATTGGATTGCCCTTGATGGGCTTTTGATGTGCTAGCGGTTGATCGGTTCTGATGCTTTCGATCAATCGACCCTGTTTGAGATGAGTAACACTCATTCACATAATGTCAATATTTGTTACAATTATAATATTTTACGTGAGATTTATCTCTCCCGGACCTTCCACCACGTCTACCACGACCTCGACCTCCTCTTCTCTTGAGGATTCAGACGAGTTTTGAGAAACATCGGTGTTGGCTTCACCTAATCCACCATGGCCTCGATGACCACGACCTCTTCCACGTCCATGACTATTCTCCTCCTTGATTTTGAGTTGGAGAAGTTATTCAATGGTCTCTGTTTACTCCATCCTCATTTTCTTTTTCTCCTCATAGGCTTGTAACAAGCCTATAAATTGTTCAATTGTCATGTTCTCGAGATCCTGTGTCTTCTCGATCGTAGTGGCGATAATCTCGAACATTGTATTTAGGTTTCGTAGAACCTTCTCCATGACACGAACATCGGTGATTTCTTCACCATTCCGTCTCAATTGGTTGACGACAACCATTACTTTTGTGTGATATTCCGCTATCACCTCCGTCTCCTTCATTTGTAAAGATTAAAACTCACCACGTAAGGTTTACAACTGTACCTTTTTCACACGATCGACTCCTCTATGAGTCGATTGGAGCTTGTCCCATGCCGGCTTTGACGTCTCCGCATTGGCGATGCTCTCAAACGTATCTTCGTTCACCGATTGATACAAGATATAAAGGGCTTTCTTGTCCTTCTTTCTTGTCTCCTTTAACGCATCTCTTTGCGCTTGATCGGTTCCAGCTTCTGCCTCTTGGAAACCTTTCTCCACGATCTCCCACACGTCTTGTGCTCCTAGTAACGCTTTTATCTTGATACTCCAATTGTCATAGTTGAGCTTGGTAAGCATTGGTAGTTGAAGTGAACCTATCCCACCGTTGGCCATTTTTCTCTCAATATTTTCTAGATACCACTATGTTAGAAAAAAAACGTGGAGGACAAATATGAAAAATGAGAGATATGTTTTCCATTCAACTAAGCATGCCTTTATATAGGCTTACAAACATAACCATAGGAATGCCAATGGTTACAAAAATCTCATAACTCACATAACTCCTATAACTTAAAAATCACTATTGGTTACAAAAAACTAAAAGTTACAAAACCCAAAAGTCACTAAATGCCACAAATAAAGTTTACTAATGACAAACGTTTCAACATTTTTATCTTACATTGTCTTCAGTAATGCAGTATCCCAAGGAGATACCTAACTCTTTTGAAGTTCATTAAGGCAGTGGATTGTGATCTTGTTCAAATAATAAGTTCTCAGTTATAAATGCATAAACCTATACATGGGAACAAATAACTATCAGTTGAGAAGCGAATAATGTAGCAGGGAAAAAAATTTGTAGTTGGACAATCATATGGAAAATTTGCATGATTATTTATGCACATTGAAATGTTATAGATTAATGAACCTACTCTTACCATTGAACTCATTTACATCCTATATTTGCAAAGAACCATCCTCGAGTAATTTCAAAATTGTCTCTTTACTTTAATTTTAAGTTACACTCTCCACAATTCAATGATCCATATCTATATGTTTTATTGTTCTTCAAATCATGTACAAATCGAGAATGCCAAAAAGATAAACGTTAGTTTTAAATACTAGATACTTCCATAAGGCTACTATTTCATACCGTCATACAACAATTTTCTAGTTTTCATCCTACCCCTTAGCTTCAGTTTATCCTAGCACTAAGTTTATGACTTTCAAATGGTTCCAACTATATTAAGGATTGCAAATGAGAATCCATCCCTTGAAAATTTACTGTATAGTCATAATTGCCAGAAACAACTATAGACTCGGTGGTGGTATCTAATAACTAGTGGTAGCAACTCTAAGTGTCAACTATAACTAAATAATTCGTTGAAAATCAATATTAGAAAACAAAATGTTGTAATTAGATTGGATGTTTTGATCTAATCTAAGTATCTAAACTTCTATATGAAGAATGCTACTACCACTTAGTTCATCCACAATGCACTTAGTTTATCCATAATGTTTAGCACTATTACCCCATTAATAACGATAAAGGATACAATAAAACATCCTAAAACTCTTAAGCTTTTCAACATGATGGAAGTCATTGAGAAATTATTCTTGAAACTTCACTCTCTTAGGGGAGAAATTACAACAAATCCGCTAGCTAAAACAGTACAACTATATAACCATTCTCTATGCTTCGTACATGTTCTTTTCATGTTCAAGAGAAGCTAACCCAATAATATTAACCATCAGGTTGACAATACAATATTGAATTTGCACTCATACTTCAAGCAAAAAAGGACACAAAATGGCTCATTAAATTCATCAAAAAAAAAAAATAATAAAATAAAAAGCAAAGCTGGTGAATATGATAATAGCTGAAGATGAAAATTATGAGTGAGGGTTCGAATGAAAATGAACATTGAATTAGTAAAGCTCATTGTGTATGGCCAAACTAGAAATATGGGATGCTGATAGTAAGAAAAACTTACAACAAGGTTGCTAAGTGATAAACTCTCACTGAAATATCAGAACCCCAACCAAATTCACTCTCCCAATTTCTCTCCTTTCATTAATTCCACATTTCATCGTCTCTTCTCCATACACCTTTTTGCCACTCCATAATCCAATGAAAAATCGCAAATGGATTGCGATTGTCCACAGTTGTCTCTCGCTATCTTCTCCGATACTCTTCTTCTTCCAGCAACCATTTCCTCGACCTCTTCTCTACCCCTCCTGCTGCCATTTTATGCCGCGGTTAAAGGCTTCACAAAGGGGTTTTAGAAGATCTTGTAATGAATAATGAAATAATTTCTAAATATTTGCTAAAAGAAAAAAGAATAAAAAATAAAAATTTTGACAATACGAATACCTTATGTAGGTGACAATACGAATACGACCCTCTTTATAGATGTTACAATTGTTATAAACTGCTACAAATGAACTGATCCTGATAATTCATGTAGAGACATATGAGCAGGGGCATTTTATACAAAAAGGGTTTTGTATAAGATCGGATCACGATATGACTAGCCTCATTATATAACACTATTCATAATAGAGACTTACATTTCAACAGGATGACCATAGGTGACATGACCTTAATCTTGGAGTTGTGAACTTTCTGCCTATGAAGGCGATCCTTTGATTTGTATGGATGAGAGTAGCCAAATCACCAACTCAATAAGCCTACCATTTTGAGGATTTGTCTGATTAGGGAGCTGGGATCACAACTACACAAGACAAAATTCACTCATTCCCCAATGTCGGGGTAAGTAGATAAATTGCTCCCTTAAGGATTGATTCCGAGGCTTAAACAATGTGAGGCCACACCGTCTCCTGACCCAAGAAGGGTTTGGTCATAGTTAAACTATGACTTATTGTTTAGTAGAGGAATCAGTGGCACTTGAGAAGTTACATGTAACTACAGGGGCAAAACGGTAATTTTGGTCTAGTTGTACTTACGAGCATTTTGTGAAGGGTCATCGCACTCTTGACTGATTATATCCAACGAGCACATAAATATATCTGTAGTGTGAAGAGTGCAGTTGTCGATCTTTAGTGGAGTGTCTGATAGTTAATGGATGTTGAATAATTTAAGAAGTTTAATTAATTATTGAAGTACCATTGGAGTTTCAATCTACAAGTCCATGAGGTCTGGATTTAATGAGAATCGATTTTAGATTAATTTGAATTGTTCAAATTAATTGAGAAAATTAATTATATATGATCTAATTAATTTTTACTTGATTATATATGATATAATTTCTATAATGTATTTGATACATTATTTTAGAGGAAATAAATATGTGGATTTGATTCAAATATTAACTATGTGAATTAGATTAATATAATTAAGTTTAATATATATCATATAATTTTTACTTAATTATATATGATATAATTTCACAAACGATCCAAATGGTCACCACAACGAAAAAAGCCTCTTGTATTCTCTAATGCGATGAGAATCACTAAGGAGTTGTAGGCTCTTAAATATTTTGAAGAAAGGAAGAGATTGAGAGGAAAAACTATTTTTCTAGAGAAAACTTCTGTCTATTTGGAACTTGTTGCTCTTAGCACTTCTTCCAACGCACTAAATAGATAGAAATATGAGGCATGGAGTTACACAGCTCCGTCCCAAAACCATCCTAAAAAAATAAATTACAATAATTTATTTTAATAAACCATTTAATATATATTTATGATAACTACATTATCATATAATATATATTAAACTATATATTATATCTAATATAACACATAACTTATAGTTTAATATTGTATTAAATACAATATAACCTATAATTTTCATTCTCTCAACAATGTATGATATTTAATATAAATCTATTTATATTAAACTTAATTATATGAATCCAATTCACATACTTAATATTTGAACCAAATTCAAAAATTTATTTTCTCTCAAATAATGTATCAAATGTTTTGTAAGAAATCGTGTAGTTTCGGGTAAGCGATCGCAGGGTGTTTGTGGGCTATCATCTAGTGTTACTCAGCGATCATGTAGCAGAACTAAGCGATCATGTAGTAGAGCTCAGGGATCGTGTAGCATTTGGTAGGCAATCTTATAGCATTTGGTAGGCGATCGTATTGAAATTAGTAAGCAGTCGTGTAGTTCTGGGTAAGCGACCGTGGGGTGTTCGTGGGTGCTCATCTAGTGTTACTCAGCGATCGTGTAGCCGAGCTTAATGATCGTGTAGCATTTGGTAGACGATCGTATAGCATTATGTTACTCAGTGATCGTGTAGTCGAGCTTAGCGATCGTGTAGCATTTTGTAGGTTATTGTCTAATGTTACTCAGCAATTGTGTAGCCGAGCTCAGCGATTGTTCAGTATTACTCAACGATCATGTAGCAGAGCTAAGCGATCGTGTAGAGACTTTATTTTTTACTCATCGATCATGTAGAGACTTTATTTTTCATTTCCCTCTCAAATTAAAAACTCTTTCTCTCCTTCTTTACTTTACTTAGCGATCGTGTAGAGACTTTACTTTTTGTTTTCCACTCTTTCCCATTTTCATTTTCCTCTCAAATTTTGTTTCCCTCCTACTAATATTATCAAATAAAATAATATTTCCCTCTCCCATTTTCATTTCCCTCTCTCAAATTAAAAACTCTCTCTTTTCCTTCACCATCTCACTCACGACCTTCCCCTTCCCTCCAATTTTTTTCCTTCTTCCGTGTGCCCGAGAGCCCTAGCTATCGTCAGCCTTCATTCTCCCCTCGCCTCCATTTGCACCGCTGTTATTGAGTTTTTCATTCCGTCGTTTGTACAGTCGCGCCAGCCCTCTCTCTCATCGTCTACTCAGCTCCCTCACCGTCTGCTCAGTCGCGCCAGTCGGCCAGTTATGCACGTCGTTCGCGAGTCTTCAGCCCTGCCTAGATTTTTAGCCGAATGCTCCCAAACGCTTCCGTCGCTTCAGTTGCATCCAGATCTATAGTCGAACGTTTTCGTCACTCCAACCCTGCCCAAATCTGTAGCCAAACGCTCTCAATCTCTACGTCGCTTCAGTCAAGTTGGTCCAGCCAAATCCGTTTGTCGTCGTCGAGGTCGTCCATGTCTTCGTTGAGGTTTAGCTTTGTAACAGATCTGTTCAAGTGCGGGCTTTACTCTATCTCGTTAGATCTTTACTCCATCTCGCTGGAATCTTGTATTTTTGGGTAAGGTTTTGGTAAGTTTTGTGAGTTTTGATTACTTTAATGGGTTTCTTGGAAATTTTTGAATACCCATACGTTTTCTTTACCCAAATTGATTAATGCTCTTTATGATTTGGCTTTAGATTCAAGATTCGGAGAACATTAATGTGTTGTCCAATAGATTGATATTGATTTCGGTAAGATTTTCGGTAAGTATATGAGGTCTATCTTGTTTGCTATTGGATATTGGGTTTGTTCCATTGTTGCCTACAATATCTTAGTTGTTGTTGGTGGTTTTACTTGAACGTGTTTTAACACTCAATAAGTTTTGACATTAAATTAGTAATACCTGTCACTTTTTTTGTGTTAGATTGAAGTGTTGGAAGGAGTTGACTTGTTGTCCAATAGGTTTGAGACCGATCTTAATAAGGTTTTGGTAAGTTTGGAGGTTAGTATTAATAGTTTTTTGTTACCCATTGAAGTATTGGTCTAATAATTGAGTTATTTTCAATTTTTGATGTTCAATTCAAAGATTTCATAGGGTTTGGAGCCACTATCCAACAAAGTTAACGATGTTTGGACGTTTTGATAGGTATTAAAGTCTTGAAACTCTTTTGAAATTATTACATAGTTGCTGGAATTTGCGTTTTGTAACCATTAATATTGAACTTTTCGTAGGTTGGATTACGTTGTTGTATTTTAACACTTATTTATATATTTTGAATTTGATGTTATATGCCTTTATTCTATTTTGCAGGTTGACTTGCTTAAACATGGCTTGCCTGACCCTTAGTTCTCGATCTTCAGACTTCAAAGCTCAATGTATAGATTAAATAATGTACTTTGTTGAGGGTTATTTATTAAACAATTTGTCACTTTTGTGTTTGTTGAAAGTTGAGTTTTGTATACAAAAGCAATAGTTGAGATTTTATTTTGTGCATGTACATGTGAAAGAGAAATATTGTTATAATTTGTGAGGAGTGTTCATAGTTGAACATATGAATTTTTAGTGAATATATTGAGTTGATAGATCTTAAATGTATAATGTTTATTTATTTGATGTAATTGTATTGTTGGAATACAAGGTAGAAAATGAAAATATCGATTGAGTCATTTAATTTGAAAACAAAAAGACATATACTTGACATATAAAAAATGTCAAAGAGTATCGCACTATACTTGACACTCGAATAAACTTGACATACCACCAATATCAAGTGTACTATCTTACTTAACACGAAAATTGTATCAAGAAACATATTACTTGACTTTTTTTGGAGTTAACTTATCACACTATACTTGACACTCGAATAGTTGACGCTTTTAAGTCAAGTATACCCTGTACTTGACACTGGAAAAACGTCAAGTAATCAAATTTTTGTAGTAATGAATGTTAAATCGCAAAAAGTCCATAAAGTGTTGGGCTAGTGTCTTGACACTGCACTGACACTCGGTTGTGCATGGCGCGCGCACGCGGACGATTCTGTCAATCTCCGGAGTGTTGCGACCGTGGGTGAAGCGTTGCTTAGGTGCATTTTGTCTTCAAGCGTTGATCTAGCGTCAGGCTCAGTGTTGAAGAGCGTTGCGATGCTGCAAGCATTGTTGAAGTATGTTGAATTTTTGTTCTTGAGGGGAAAAGCAGTAATTTATCCTGGATCTTCTTATTAAGTGATTTTTTTGGTGTCGTTTGGCTCGAATTAGCTTCAAAACTTCCGAAATGACTTCGTTTGATTCGGGATTAGAACTTACCTACCAAAATAGACATTTTTAGCAAATAATTGAATAATAATTTAGGGCATTTGTACTAATAAGATAGCTCTTTACAAGGTCTATTAAGCCCCACCCTCTCATGGACAAGAGGGACATAGTTTACTAGTTGAACTATAAACCAATTGTTCAATAGAGGATCGGTGGAAGATTAAGGAGTAAGATGTATTTATAGGGATAAAACGGTATTTTTGATCCAGTTGTAAATACGAACGACATGTGAAGGAACGACTTACTGATTATGGTAAAATCAAATGGACAAAAATATATCTACAGTGAAGAAAGTGCAATCATCGAGCTATAGTGGTATATCTTGGTGTTTAACAAATATTGGTTGACCCGGGTTAAAAAGTATAATTGATTAATCTCAAATCTTGGAGCCATGATCTCTAGGTCCATAACGTCCCTCTACTAGCTCGTAAAATATTAACACCTTGGATTAGAAAATTGAGCGAATTTGAAATGTTCAAAATTCGAAATTACAGTATTGGAATTTGAAATGTTCAAATTCAATTTTTAGGGTTTGGATAATTATATTCGATATAATTAAACATTTTAATTTTTTGAAATTAAACATAAATTGGAGAGTTTAAAGTATTTAAATATTGATTACATGAATAGTATTTGTGATTAAATTAGGTGTTTTATTAATTTAATATTTGATATTAAATTAATATTGTTTATTTAATTAATTAAATTTGTATAATTAATTATTTTAATAAAATTATTTTTCAAATTTAATAAATTCAATTCTAGAAATTGAGTTTATTATTTAAATTAATTTTAAATAATTTAAATAAAATTTGAATTTTAAATTTGTAAGTGGAAAAATCCCACATTTGAGTTTTTTAGTGGGATTTCCCAATCTTTGACACCCAGGCCACTCACTTAATGCATTTTAAAGTGTCACTTTGCTAAATGAGTGTAGTGCTTGCATGATTGAGCTTGATAAAAGCTTCATTATCTGATTTTTATCACTTCGTGCAATGGAAAATTAGTGGAATTTTTTGAAATTTCCTTTCACTCTCAACTATCAAACCCTTTGAACTCTAACTTAATTGATAGTTTTCACCACTCAATCCAAGGCTGAGAATTATAGAGAAGACTCTATAGGTAGTCTAATACTGATTTGAAGGTCAATTTCATGGAGTTGAGCAAGGATTTGAAGAGTTACTATAAAGGTATAGTTCTATGAAACCCTGTTTATTGTAAAAAAAAAGTTTTATGCATGCTTTTAAACTCAAATTAAGTATAATTAGAGTTCTTATTGATTCTGTTTGCTTCCACTTTCTGAATGTTTACTCTATCAATTGGTATTGGAGCATGATTTAAGTACTCAGTTAACGTTAATTTGAGTTTTATCGGTGAATTTCTAGCATTACATGTTTGGTGACTGGTATGGTTTTTTAATCAACTTTGGCACTAGATTTCTTTTTGTTACAAGTATTATATTTGTAATTGGCTCTTTGTTGAGGAGCTTTAGTGTTTAATTAAGGGTCTATATTTTTATAACTATCAATAGAGTTGATACTGTTGGGTTTTATATCCTAAAACTCGTAGTATGTAAACAATGGAACTTATTCTGAAAATTCAATAAAGGTGTTATTGAATAGATTTATTGCTTGAATAGAAATCCAATAAATCTAAAATCCCTTGGCTATTGGATGAGTACTTGAACTTTATGTGAAAACATAAAGGTGGATCAGGTTCGAGTAAATAGTCAAAATGATCTATAGTATATGAATAAGGTTAGGTACCTTATTCTGGTAACATTATTGGATGCGGCATGCTCTGTAGTTGTTACAAGGAGTTGTAAAGTGCTACAAATGAAGTGATCCTAATTTGTTTATGTTGAACATGAGAAGTGGGGGTGTCCTTGTGCAAAAGAGTTTGTACAAGATCGAATCACGAAATGAGTCACTTTTACTTTATAACGTTGTTTAGTATTTAAGACTGACTATTTCAAAATGATGACCTAGGTAACTTGACCTTAATCTTGAGCTAACTATATGAAGTCCTGTTTATTCGGGATTGCCTTTAAATTTATATAGGTGATGGTTGGCTCAACAGTGGCGACTCACTAAGACTGTCATTTCAGGGGTAAGACTTGATAGATAGTTAGGGACATAAGGTGCAAGAGGGAATTCACTCCTACCCGTATTAGGGATGGTAGAGAGGTTGTTCCCTTAAGTACTATTTTTGGGACTTGAACAAGGGATCCCGCCCTCTCATAAATGAAAGGGACTCAGTTTTATGATTGGATCACAAAATAATTGTTCATTAAGAGATTAGTAGGGACTTAAAGAACAAGAGGTGATTTCGGGGGTAAAACAGAGATTTGACCCAACCGTTATTTCGAACAACCTATGAAGGGTTAACTTACTAATCATGGTTATATCGAGTGGACATAATATATCTACAGTGAGAGGAGTTCAACTATAGGCTTTAGTAGAGTAACCCGTTACTTAACGAATGGGGGTTGAATCGGTCTAATGAGTTTAACCGATTAATCTCGGATCGTTGGAGCCCATGATCTGTAGGTCCATGAGATCCCCCTACTAGCTCGAAAATGGATTAACTCTAGAGTATCGTGATAGTTAATTTGAAATGTTCAAATTAGAATCAGAATTGGAGAAAATATATTTAAATATGATTTAAATATATGAAGATGAATTTGTATAAAATTAATTTAATATTGGATATTAAATTAATTAAAATTATTTAAATTTTTTAAATAATTATTTATTAATTTTATTAGAAAATTAATTTATGAAATTAATTTGTAAAATTAATAAAATTTTATTTTAGAAATAAAATATGATTTAATCAATTTTGGATTTTTGGAAATTGAAAAATTATACAAACTTGAAAAATGGGTTTTTCAAGTTCATCTTCAACTTGCTCATTAGAAACCCACCATCTCTTCCTTGATTTACTCCAAGCATGAGCTGCATCCCATGCAGCACATCTCTTTGCATGATAGTCTGCAATATATTGATAATATTGGAGTGAAAAATTGAGGGATGAACCGATTGAATTTTTACTGAAAAATTCGGATGAAGAAGGTGTTCTTCAATGGGTTGGTTCAGTGAGCTTTCTTCATATTTCCTTTGATTCCAGTTTATTTTGAGTCCCATAACTCAATCTAGAGCTCCAAGAAGATAGTAGGAAAAATCTTGTGGTGGTCTACACAAGGATTCAGAGGATTTAGCAACTGAAAATAGAGATTTCGATGGTTCAGCTAAGGTATGTTCTTGAAACCCATTATACTCTATTTTAGCATGTTTTTTTTCAGCCAAAATTAATCAATTAGAATGCTTATGGATCTTGTTCCCTTTTGTTGCGTGCTGGTGTTGATCCAACAGAAGATTGTAACAAGGAAGCTCAGCTGGAAAAACTGGAAAAGAAGTTTCTGCTAGGCAGCGTCGCGATGCTACCCAGATAATGTTGCAACTTAGTTCTTCATAGAACTCGTGGCATTGTAACTTGTGGATGGAGTGTTGCGATGCTACTTATCCCAACCCAAAAACACCCGCATCCGTGATGTTGTTCGCGGAAGCAGTCTGGATCAATCGGTTCGATGGCTTAGGGTATGGTTCAACCTCGTTTGGATCAGTTTAGCCTCTTTTGGAGCTTTGAAGGGCCAATTCAGGTGGTTCAGGTCCGGCTCAAGTCGATTCGAGTGGCCTAGAGACTTCCTCAAGTTGTTTTAAATTTGTTTTTGTTATAAATTAGTTATTGCTTGCTTAGGATGCCAAAGTTGAACCATGTCAAGTTTTGTTTAAATATTTTATGCATATGATGTATGTTATATTTAAATTAGACATGTATGTGCATATTATATGCCATGTAGATTTAAAATCCCACCATAGAAAAGTATATTGAATGCGTAATCATATGTTATAAGTTAATTATAATATATAGTATGCATGATTAGGGTTTCTAAAGTTTAATATAAGTGTTATATTAAAGTTTGAATACCTTTGATGAATGTTATGGATGGAAAGCATGTTTATTGTTTTATAAGTTGTTATAAAATTGAATTAGACATTAAAATCCATAACAAAGATAAGTTGCATGCTCACTTAGATTAACAACTTGTTTTAATAGTTAAAATAGGTCGTTATCTTATAAAATATGGTTACAAACTCAACAGGTATATAATCCTGTCTAAGGCTGAAGATATTTAAGTTGACAGTATATGGAACACCTCCTACCTGGGGATTATGGTTGAATAATTGAGCATTATTAACTGATTTATGAGCTTTCATGAGTGGTGTGAGGTAATAAAGTGGTTTTATCATCTAGACATTGTAGATTAAATTCAAATATAAGAGTTATGTTTGTAAAATCACATAGACTTAGGATGCTTATTAGCCGAAATATACCTAGTACAAAAGATACCCAATATGTTAGAACACTTCACTGGGAGATTAATAATATATACGATATACTATTCTTAGCTCTCGCGTTACAAAGAGTTCACACCATGCTCGGCTTCGTGTCGATTTTACCTTGATTGCTCCACTCGAAAAGTGTTTGCATGGGTCAATATCAAGGTGAATAGGGGAAGTACTTCATAGTAAGTGAGTGTAGGAAATGTGTGAACATATCTCTACGGTTTCTTCCATTAGTTTGAACCGTGAGATTCCTATGTTGTGCATGTTGTCGTTTTTATGAGGCATTAGCTAGTCGTTGTTGCGGCGATCCCCTCAGAGGGTTATAAGATAGGATTTAGAACAACTCAAACATAAAAAATGAATAGGGTTTCTTAGTTCATTTTGAACCTTGTCTTTCTATTTGGGGGCATATTCATATTGTTCTATAAAATCTTCAAATGGAGGGTCACACTTACGAGAATTACAAGTGTTAATAAGTTCTTGACCAAAAACTGTAACTAAATGACTATAGGAATAAGAGTTATTCTGGATATAGTATTTCGTCAAGAATATCTTGCTTTAATGAAGGAGTATTTGACTGCCCCTCGGTAGCATCTATTCTAACTCACTAAAGTATTATTGCAAATAAATAAAGAAATACGGGTACTTTATTACTTTTGCTTAAATTGGATTTAGATGCAATTTACTTATAGAATTTGTTTATATTTCAATATGTCAAACTCGATTATATAACTCTTAGCTTCCGAAAAATTCAATGGAGAGGGTTATTTAAATTGAAAGTCGAACATAAACATAACATTAGTAGTTGACGATTTGAGATTTTTTTTTTTTAATGGATGAACGTCCTCCTCTTACCAATCCTAATGCAATCCAAAATTTTTGAGATAGCTATGACAAATGGGTTCGAGCAAATGAAAAATCTTGAGCCTATATTTTGGCAAGTATATCTAATGTGCTTACCAAAAAAAGCATGAAACCATGGTCACTACAAGAGAGATCATGAAGTTGTTGCAAGGGATGTTTAGACAACCATCCTCATTAGCATGACATGATGCTATTAAATATATTTGTAATTCGCATATGAAGAAAGGGACCTCTGTTGGAGAATATGTCCTGGACATGATGGTCCACTTCAATATTGTGGAGGCAAATGGGGCTGTCATAGATGAGAAGAGCTAAGTTAGTATGATAATCAAATCTCTTCTGAAGAGCTTTCTATCTTTTCGTATGAAAGCTGTAATGAATTGTTGGGGTTGATGCCCTAAAGTCTCGTGTCCTGTAGTTTGTAAACACTTTGTACGAACGTTTGTGTTGTTAATATATGATATTTACTTCACATCTTGTATTTTTGCTCAGTTGCTTGTTTTATTTGCTTTACCACAAACCAATAAACATAAAATCCTTGGTTATCTATATGTGACTTAAGCATATATGTGGTGACATACAAGTGAATCATGTCTTGAGTGATAACCAAAATGGTCTGTAGTATATGAATATAGGAGGGAAACCCTATCCTGGTAACACTATGGATGTGGCCCGCTTTGTGGAATGGAAAGTGTTGTGACTTGTCACAAATGGTCTGATGCTGATCATTCGTGTTGGGGACATGTGAGTGGAGCGTTCTATAAAAAGGGTTTGTATAATCTGACCACGAAATGTTAACATCTCGTTATATAACACCATTCATGACAAAGACTTTACTTCACTAGTATGAGCATAGGTAACATGACCTCAATCTTGAGTGAGTTGGAAACTCCTACCATTGAGGGCGGTCCTTTGATTTGTATGGGTGCGTGTGGCCAGGTCGCCGATTCAAACCTACCATTTTGGAGATTCTTCTGATTTGAAAGCTAGGAACTCAACTACACAAGATGGACTTCAGTCCTTCCCGAGGCAGGGGTAAGTAGATAGATAGCTCCTTTAAGAGTTGATTCTGGGGCTTGAACGATGTGGCACCACATACCTTCTCTTGGCCCAAGAGGTGTTCACACATAGTTGGACTATGTTGTATTGTTCATTAGAGGAATCAATGGTACTTAAGGAGTGAGATGTAACTGTAGAGGCAAAACGATAATTTGGCTCAACTGTACTTACGAGCATCTATGAAGAGCCATCGTACTCGTGATTGGTTATATCCGATGGACACAGAACTATATCTATAGAAGAGTTCAACTGTTGGTCTTTAGTGGAATGCCTGATAGTTAACAGATGGTAGATCTAATGGCTAAAGAGTTTAGTAAGCTATTCATGGACCATTGGAGCTTCGAGCCACAGGTTCATTAGATCCCCTGGGTAGCTTGGATAAAGTTGAGAACCGGTGTTTGGGTTAATTTGAAATGTTTGGGTTAATTTGAAATGTTCAAATTGACAAGAAGATGTTTGATTATATATGATATAATTGGACTGGTTAATTATATATAACATAATTGGCTAAATATATGAGATACATTATTTTGAAGGAAATTAGATATAAATATGATTTATATTAAGTAGAGGACAAAATACTATAGTAGATATATGATATCAAACTATAGGATAAAAATATAATATGATTATATTTATTAATTAATTAGTTGAGAACCGATGTTGGGTTAATTTAAAATGTTCAAATTGACAAGAGGGTGTTTGATTATATATGATATAATTGGACTGGTTAATTATATATGATATAATTGGCTAAATGTATGAGATACATTATTTTTGAGGAAATTAGATATAAATATGATTTATATCAAGTAGAGGAGAAAATACTATAGTATATATGTGATATCAAACTATAGGATAAAAATATAATATGATTATATTTATTAATTAATTAGTTGATTAATTATATGATAATTAATCCAAATTTCACATTTGGACGTGGGTTAGTGGGAATGAGTCGGTTATTGTAACCGATGAAATAAAAATGAAATGGTTTCATTTTTTGAATCAATCATTCGCCAATCGTCCAAATGAATTCGTGAGAGCGGGTTGGTAGTATTGTAAACGATTGCTTAAAGAATCAAGAGCCTATACGATAGTTGCCTCGTGCCTAAACGATCGTCTACCTTGCGCCTAAATGATCGCACACTGTCGCCTACACGATCTCATAGCTTCTCTAAACGATTGTATAGTGTGTCGATTTTATTAAATGATCATATACCATTTCCTAAACGATCATTTAGTAAAACCTACACGATTGTGTAACTTCTCCTAGACGATAAACATTTTGCTATGCGATAGCACTTTTTCCCTCCCAATTGCTTATCGCCTACACGATCTGTGTTTCCTCCTTCCTCTACCAAATTTACCAAAGACCACCCTTTGGGTTTTCACTTCGAGAATACCCGGGGCTCTTTACTGGTGGTTTCGTCCTCGTTGTGGTCGTGAGTTTGTAGTTGTTCGTACTGCTGCTGTTGATGTTGCTGCTGGGCATTAGTAGATCGCTTGGAGGGTTTCGCTGCATTGAGTTCCGAAGATTGAAGATTGTGTTCAACTAGTATAAAACTCTCTCTTTTGTTATTTTGTTATTCATAAAATGCCAATAATTAGTGTTTGTTTGCATACTGTTCGTATGAATGTATAATGTTGTATTTTGGTCACTGTGAGATTAGAGAAATCCAAACGCGCTCATCGAACTCTTCAGTAAGAGATCCTTCATGAATAAGATTGATTACAACTTAACAACTCTTCAAAATGAGCTCCAAACTTTTCAGTCTTTAATGAAAAATAAGGAAAGGGAAGCAAATGTTGTTTCCCATAGGAAATTTTAGAAGTGTGCTTCATCTAGTTCAAGACCCTCTAAAAAGAAGTCTGGACCTTCGAAGGATAAAAGTATTCAGATGAATAAAAAGAGAATAGGGAAGAAACAGTCTCCTACTAATAAAAGCAAGACGAAAGTTGCAATAGGAAAATGTTTCCATTGCAACGTTGAAGGGCATAGATGCAATTGGCCTAAGTATCTTGCAGAAAAGAAAGCTGAGAAGGCAAAGCAAAGTAAATTCGATTTACTTGTAATAGAAACATGTTTAGTGGAAGGTTCTCACTTAACCTAGATGCTGGATTCAGGTGCCGCTAATCATATTTGCACTTTCTTACATGGAACTAATTCCTAGAAGTAGCTATCACAAAATGAAATGACTTCCAAGGTGGGAACAGATGAAGTCATTTTAGCGTAAGCAATGGGAGATATCAAGTAATTTTTTTTGAGATTCTTACATTTTACTTGATAATGTATATTATGTACCTAAAATGAAAATGAACTTTATTTCTATATTTTGTTTGCTGGAACATATGTATAAAGTCCCGTTTGATATAAATGAAGTGCTCATTAGTTCAAAAGGAGATCAAATGTGTACAATTAAACTTAAAAATAACTTGTATATGTTAAAACCAACTGAGGAAAAAGCCATTTTAAATATAGAGATGTTTAAAATGACAGAAACTCAAAATAAGAAAAGAACAATTTCTCCTAACGTCTATCTTTGGAACTTAAGACTTTGTCACATAAATCTCAATAGGATTGAGAGATTTTTTAAAAATGGTCATCTAAATCAGTTAGAAAACAGATTTTTACCTTCTTATGAATCATGTCTTAAGGGAAAAAGTACTAAAAGATATTTTTCAGGAAAAGGTCTTAGAGCCAAAGAACCTCTAGAACTTATACATTTAGATCAATAGAAGAAATTCGGGCTTTAATGTTGATTGGCAACCGACATTAAAGATAGTGTTAGTAAAGCCCTTTAATG
Organism: Benincasa hispida; assembly: GCF_009727055.1. Classification (NCBI taxonomy): domain Eukaryota; kingdom Viridiplantae; phylum Streptophyta; class Magnoliopsida; order Cucurbitales; family Cucurbitaceae; genus Benincasa; species Benincasa hispida. The sequence goes on along the minus strand of NC_052360.1, from coordinate 58,584,276 downwards.
TCGGTTGCTTTTAATGTCGGTTTTAAACCGACATTAAAGGACTTCAATTAGTGAATAAAGCCTGTTGGTTGCAACCGACATTAAAAGTCCGCATTAAAGCCTTTGCATACTATCTGCAAAGTTTCTTATAGATTCCTGCAACCACATACAGATTTATCTTCAACTTGTACAACCAACTGGCATGTATGGTATACATTACACCTAAAAGAAAAGAACCACTAAAATTGGGAATTTAGACTCAACAACGTTAAGAAAAGGCTTTGATGTTCTAGTCCATACCCAAAGCGGGAAAAAAATTACCTTTAGCTTTATTCATTCAGCTTTCTCCGGTTTAATAAAGATAAATATCAACAAAGATCAATACTAAATGAGATTGTTTAATTACTAAACGAAGTCATTTACCCTAAAGTTCAAAGGGAAAATGCTAAAGAAGCTATGTACCAACAGTCTAGCAAGACATCGGGTGAAGTTTGGCCTACACAAGTCATTTATTTACTTTAAAAGAAAACATCTTGGTTAACAGATGGTAAATAATATCAAAATCAATAACTATTTATAACAGACCATAGTACATAGCAAATAAATGGTAAATAATAAGCTAACAGAAAACATCTAGGCTAACAGATGGTAAATAATATCAAAATCAAGACTCCATCCAGGATTCATACATATATTAAGAAGGTACTGATGCTTCATGGAAATGTTATGTCAGAAGATGGCGACATAACAGCAGAAACTTGAAGGTGATCCAGAGAAGAAAAAAGTTGTTTGTCATTGATATGAAGGGAGTAATTCCACTTCCTCTGCTTATTAGCAGCAGAGATTCATGCCTTCAAAAGAGAACACATCAATCAAATTAGGTGAACTCCACTAATTCAAGGCTATACCTTTGGCTGTAGGAAATCACCTCAAAAAGTGAGTAGAAGAAGGACCATATGGACCTTCAACAGAAACTTGAAGGTGATCCAGAGAAGAAGCAAGTTTTTTGTGAAGTTTGGAAGTCCAACTTCCCCCTGATTTGATAACAACACTAACTGTATCAGGCTCTAATTTGCAGTTAGAAGTGACTGTAAAGGGATGCCATTGCAGTTTGGAAATGCTTGGCACATTTATGAACTTCACACTTGTAGGTTTGTAGCTTAGTTCTGATTAGAAAAAGGGAAAATGCCATAGCAATCACTCCAGCAACATTTGATACAGTCTTCACTCCATTCTTTTAACTGCTCAATGATGCAACATTCCATTAGTAATGGTTCCAGAGGCAACACATGGTGATGGAGCAATACACTAATAGGAAAATAACATGGTTCTTCTTGCTATGGAGTTAAGTTTTGTTGTAGCCAACAACTATTCCCCTTCCCCCCCTCCCCCCTCCCAATCACGAGTTGTTCTAATCACAATTGAAGTTACTTTTTAATGAATTAAATGTCAATAAATAGTGATTTTGAAGTCCATAGTAACATATGTTTTGGATGAAAGGAATGTTGATTACATGTTTTGAAAAACCTTTACAAAATGACTTGTTCAACGATGCTAACATTTATCCAGTTGATCAGAACGACATAACTTAGGGCGTGTGATTGATTCTGAAATGGTTATATGTATGAATCAAGTAATGGTAGGAAGGTACTGATGCTTCATGGAAAGGTCCATGGCCCGCTTCAAATGCTGATTGCCCGCATCAACAACCTCCCTGAGGAGTTGATTCAAAGCCTCCTTCACATCAATATCTTAATATGGATCATACAAATCGAATCGAAGACCTAACATAGTAACACAACCCAAAATCAATCTCCATGGAACAAAAATCAAAATCAACGCCATAGAAAAAGAAACGATTAGGGTTTCAATTACCATAATTATGGAGGCGTTGGGTCGATCTGGGAATGAATCCCCAATCTTCTTCTTTGGGTCAATGAAGGACTGAAAAAAGGACGCCATTTCGAATCTCTCTCCTTTCTTCCTCCGGAAATTTACTCTCTGATTTTCCGTCAGAAAAGATTGGTTAATGAACATGAACTTCAGGCATGGAACAAACTCAATCTATGAACATGAGCTGCACAACGGCTAGATTCTGGGCGTATGGCTTGCAGATTGATTAGAGTGATTAGAGAGAGAAAGAAAGATCAGAATTCTCTTCAGGCGGTGGATCTAACTTTTTTGTGGGTTAGAGAGAGAGTTCGACAGGGGGGAAAGAGAGAGAAGAAGAGGAGGCTCACTGGCGACGCTAGGCGATGGATGCGTGAGGGCGATCGGAGAAGGGGTTTTGGCCAGGGAATGTGCAGTTGAGGAAGACGGCTTGGACGGGAGAAGAACCGAAGAAGATTGGGGAAATTCAAGGGTCATTTTTTTTTCTTTTACTCAATATATATATATATTTTTTTTATTTTATTATTGATAATTGGGGAAGGTGGGAAATGAAAATGGCAGAGGGAAACAAAAAAAAATTGACCTACAATGTCGGTTTTAAACCGACATTAAAGATCCGTTTTTTTTTTAAAGAAACTGACATTGTACATCCATTTTAGTTTTCCCAACCGATATCAAACCCCAGATTTCTTGTAGTGGATCATCGTGGTCCGATGAATGTCAAAGCTCAGGGAGGATATGAATATTATATCAATTATGTTCATAATTATTCCAGATATGGCTATGTTTACCTAATGCATCAAAAGTCTGAAACTCTTGAAAAGTTCAAAAAATATAAGATTGAGATTGAGTACCTATTAGGTAAAAAGATAAAAGCGCTTTGATCAGATCGAGGTGGTGAGTATATGGATTTACAATTTCATAACTATTTAGTAGAAAATGGAATTCAATCCCAACTCACAACACATGGTACATCATAGCAGAATGGTATAGCAAAAAGGAGAAATCAAACCCTGTTAGACATGGTTCGTTCATTGATCAGTTATGCGTATTACCTCAGTCTTTGTGGTGTTATGTAGTACAAGTTGTTTTACATATACTGAACATGGTTCCCTCAAAAAGTGTTTCAGAATCACCGTATGAGTTATGGAGAGGACATAAAGTCAATTTACGTCACTTCAGAATTTGGGGATGCTCTGTACATGTGTTGGTGCAAAACCTTAAAAATTGGAACGACGTTAAAAATATGCATACTAGTAGGATGCCCCAAAGAAACAAAAGGTGGTTATTTTATGATCCTCAAGAAAATAAGACACTTGTATCGATAAATGCTATATTATTAGAAGAGAATCATATAAGAAATCATCAACCTCGCAGTAAACTAGTATTAGATGAGATGACCAAAGAAACTACAAATAAATCGACAAGAGTTGTTGATCAAGCTGGTTCTTCAACAAGAGTTGTTGCTCCATCACAACCTTTTCATGAGATGAGAATGCCTCGACGTAGTGGGAGGGTTATTCAACAGCCTAATCGCTATATAGGTTTAGCAGAAACTCATGTCATCATACCTAATAATGGCTTAGAGGATCCACTATCCTTTAAACAGGCAATGGGAGATGTAGATAGAGATCGAGGGATTAAAGCCATGGACCTAAAAATGGAGTCAATGTACTTCAATTCTATGTGGGAACTTGTAAATCAACCAGATAAGGTCAAACCTATTGGTTACAAGTAGATCTAAAAGAGAAAACGAGACCAAATTGGTATGGTGCAAACCTATAAATCTAGACTCGTGGCAAAATGTATTACCCAAAAAGAGGGGGAAGACTATGAAGAAACCTTCTATTCTGTTGCCATGATTAAATTGATTAGAATACTTTTATCCATTGTTGCCTCTTATGATTATGAAATCTGGCAAATGGATGTTAAGACCGCCTTTTTGAATGGTCATATTGACAAAAGTATTTACATGTCTCAACCAGAAGGGTTTATAGAATAGGGTCAAGAACAAAAGGTTCGCAAGCTTAATAGATCCATTTATGGATTGAAATAGGCGTTTGAATCCTGGAATATAAGGTTTGACACTGCGATCAACTCTTATGGATTTGAACAGAATGTTGATGAACCTTGTGTTTGCAAGAAGATTATCAACAAGACTATAGCTTTCTTGATTCTTTATTGATGATATCCTGCTCAGTGGGAATGAGATAGGATTCTTTGTTAAGGTAAAGGGATTGCTAGCATCGCAATATCAAATGAAAGATTTGGGAGATGCACAATATGTTCTTGGAATCCAAATTGTTCGGAATCGCAAGAACAAAACGCTAGTATTATCTCAAGCATCTTATATTGACAAGATGTTGTCAAGATATAACATGCAAAATTCCAAAAAGGGATCGGACCAAATTTTGTGTAAACGTCCCAACATGCTTTGCAGTTATATACACGTCCCGACATATGCTTTGCAGTTAGAATTGTCAGTAGGTTTCAGTCCAATCTTGGACATAACCATTGGACTTCTGTTAAAAACATCCTCAAGTATCTTCGGAGAACGAGGAACTATATGAAGGAACCATTGAAGGTCTTTGAGCGGAAGCATGGGATCAGAAAAAATACATAAAATTTACAGAACATGAATTTTATAACAAAAACATATATGCATTTAAAAGAAAATTGCAACATCCTTTAAAGCAGAGATTACAGAAAAGGAAAAGGGGTTTATGAAACCTTACCATTGAAGAACTCTTCTTCACAAGATTCTTTCTCTAGATCTTGTCACGAACAATCTCGAACCCTCTCATTGTCAATGAGGACACCACCACGAATGTTTTCTCGATGACAATCTAGAAGTTTGGTCGAGAGGAAGAGATGATTCCAATTTTCTCACACAACTTTTCTGTTTATCTATGTTTTGTGAAAACCACACTAGGAAAAGGAAGAGCAACTACTCCTTTTTTTCCCCACTACCATGTTTTTAGAGAAAAAAAATAGGGGGGAGTTAAAACTCCCTCCCAAGATGATTTTTAAAAAATAAAATAAAATTTATTTATTTATTTTCATAAATCGATTTAATATATATATTTATATGATAACTACCTTATCATATAATATATATTAAACCACATATTAAATGAAATATAACACAGAATCTATAGTTTCTATATTAAATCAAATACAATATAAATCCAATTTATATTAAATTTAATTATGTGAATCAAATTTATATAATTAATATTTGAAATATTTATTTCCTCTCAAATAAAATTTGTATTATAATGTATCAAAATACATTATAGTAATTATATCATATATAATTAGATCAAATTAATTATATTACATATAATTAATTCCCTAATTTAATTTGAATAATTCAAATTAATCCAAAAATTGTTTCTCATTTATTCCTTGTGAGCTATAGTGGGGACGACATGGACCTATAGTTTGAAGCTTCAATGGTACGTAAATAATTAATTAAACTCTTTTAATTAAAATATACACCATCCGTTAACCGTTGGACACTCCACTAAAGACTGTCACATGCATTATTTGCACTAAAGATATTTATCAGTGTCCTTTGGATATAACTAGTCAATAGTACGATGACCCTTCACAAATTGCTTGTAAGTACAGCTGGACCAAAATTACCATTTTGCCCCTAGATTTATATTTAACTCCTTAAGTACCACTGATCTCTCTAATGAACAATAAATCATAGTCCAAATATGACCAAAACCCCTTTTGGGCTAGGAAAGCATGTGACGGCACATTGTTCAAGCCTTGGAATCAGTCTTAAGGGAGAAATTTATTTACTCGACATTGGGGAAGGAGTGAATTCGTTCTTTTATAGCCATGTTTTCAACTCCCCAATTAGAAGAATCCCCAAAATGGTAAGCTTGTTGAGTCGGGGATCAAGCCACTCTCACCCACAAATCAAAGGACCGCCTTCATAAACAGGAGTTCACTACTCACTCAGGATTCAGNCACCCACAAATCAAAGGACCGCCTTCATAAACAGGAGTTCACTACTCACTCAGGATTCAGGTCATGTTACCTATGATCATCCTGGTGAAATGAAAGTCTCTATTATGAGCGACGTTATATAATGAGACTAAACATTTGTGGTCCGGTCTTATACAAACTCCTTTGTCTCCACATGAGTTGTGAAACCCAGATTTCTATTTTCCTTACTTAAGCAAGTGATAAAAGGAATTAACTAAGTGAAAGTTAAATCCTATGTTAAAGGAAAGGAAATTTCTAAGTGTTAAGTAGATTTTCCTTGAATAATTTAAGTTGAGCTTTAATTGGTAAAATTGTAATGAAATTTGTATAATAAGTAGTTGATGAAACAACTAGTGTGGAATGATATGAAAATTGAGTTTGGGAAATTTGAGAAAAATCGGCTAAGTATGGAATTTATGTGAAATGCGTTATGGTTGAAGAAACGATTGAGGAACTGAGAAAAATATGGAAAATTATTTTGGGAAAAATTTGAAAACAACGTGCAGAAGTTGCATGGAGAACATTGTTGTTCACAGTAGCTAACAACAAGGTTAGCGAGATTGGAGAGAATGAAATTTTCAAGAGAAAATGGGAGAGAGCGAGATTGGAGAGAGCAAGACCAGCAAGAAAGAGGGAGAGCGCGAGATTGGAGAGAACGAGATTTTGAGCGAGAAAGTTGGAGAGAGCGAGAGTAGAGAGAGCGAGATTATGAGTGAGAAAGTGGGAGAGAGTGACACCAGCGAAATTGGAGAGAGCGACACCAGCGAGAGTGGAGAGAGCGAGAGCAGCCTGTGCGTGTAGCAACGCCTCGTCCGATACTACATTCGAATGCCTCGCCCACGCGATTGAAGGGCCTCGCCTATGCATCGAACGGCCGGGCAAGCATCTATGCGTTGAATTTGGCTACGTTATTGTGGATTATGTGTTAAAAACCCTAAGTTGAACACATACGGAGGGTGAGGTCACAAGGGCAAACTTTAGCCAAACCATGTGTCACCTTGGGAGAAATTCTTAAGGGCTAAGGAATTGGGGTGGACGCATATGGAGAAAACACTTTGGGCCAAGATGATGCAAGCTTGTGTTGATAAGGGGGGAGGTAAACACTTGGCCATGCAGCCAAGTAGGTGGTGTCAACACCAAGGAAAGTTTGGACGCCTATAAATAGACCCTTTGGGACTTCATTCTCAAATCACAAAATCAGAAATTACGTAAAAAGAGAGGGAGAGTAGAATGCATTGGACAGTGAGGGTTGAGGAGAATGCATCAAATTAAGACGAGGAGATCTCCCAATCTACTCGTGTGTTTGGAGTGATTTCAAAGCCATCTGAAAGCTCTAGAAGTCTAGTTTTCAGAGTGAGGGTGTTGAAGGGAAAAACTCAAAGAAACCGGGCTGGAGATTGAAAAGAAGGCAAAAGGGTCAGACTGTCAAATCAGTCTGGGCCAGTCTTGAAGATTCTTTNCCAGCGAAATTGGAGAGAGCGACACCAGCGAGAGTGGAGAGAGTGAGAGCAGCCTGTGCGTGCAGCAACGCCTCATCCGGTGCTGCATTCAAACGTCTTGCCCACGCAATCGAAGGGCCTCACCTATGCATCGAACGGCCGGGCAAGCGTCTATGCATTGAATTTGGCTGCGTTATTATGGATTATGCATTGAAAACCCTAAGCTGAACACATACGGAGTGTGAAGTCACAAGGGCAAACGTCAGCCAAATCATATGTCATCTTGGTAGAAATTCTTAAAGGCTAAAGAATTGTGGTGGACGCATATGAAGAAGACACTTCGGGCCAAGATGATGCAAGCTTGCGTTGATAAGGGGAGAAGTAAACACTTGGCCATGCAACCAAGTAGGTGGTGTCAACACAAGGGAAATTTGGACTCCTATAAATAGAGCCTTTGGAACTTCATTTTCAAATCACAAAATCAGAAATTTCGTAAAAGAGAGGGACAACAGTAAGGGTTGAGAAGAACGCATCAAATTGAGACGAGAAGGCCTCCCAATCTACTCGTGCGTTTGGAGTGATTCTAAAGCCATCTGAAAGCTTTGGAAGTCTAGTTTTCAGATTACGGCTTCCGGAGGGAAAAAACTGAAAGGAACTAGGCTGGAGATTGAAAAGAAGGCAGAAGGGTCATAATGTCGGATTAGTCTAGGTCAGTCTTGAAGATTCTTTGATTCCAGCCAAACCACAAGGAGTTCTTAGCTGAAATGTTAAGGTAAGTTTCCTAAGAAATTTTAGAGTGAAAATCTTGTAGAAGGAAGTATTTCAAAATAAGGTCTAGAACTATGAGTAATCTAAGTTGTTAGTTGAATCTGGATTCTATAGGTGAAAAGGAGCCCGAGGAGCTACTAGAGTGAAAAGCTCCTAGGAAATCAAGGTGAGTGGCTAAAATGTTTTGACTAAAACATTTTGCTTAAAATGTTTGACTACAACGTGTTATGAAAGCATGTTTTAAAGAATATTCTTATGCCTACTAGTTTTATGAAGTGGTTTCCAAGCAAGTTTTGAATTATGTTTTGAACGCATACATGTGTGAGAAATTGTTGAAAAACTATTTATATGTGTTGATTTTATCCAGCATGCGTTAAAGCCATGTTTTATATGTGTTATACTTTACATGTTTTAAAGAGAAAAGTCGTTTATGACTAGTTTTACTAAAACGCAATACAGAAGGACATTTGAGAAGGTATCTATTGCTAGTGAAGGACGTTTGAGAAGGTACCAAGCCAACGGGATACTGAAGGACATTTGAGAAGGTATCCTAGTAGCTCGATACTGAAGTACATTGAGAAGGTACCAGAGCAGAAGTACCTAATGTGTGAGGGTACTTAGTGTGGCCACAGGTAATTTAAGTCAAAGATTGAGCAAAAGGGTTCTCTTTGGACTAACAGTTGGTGTTAGAATTGTTTTACTCACAGTAGGGGTACTTTGAACTAAGAAAAGATTTTACTGTTTTATGATTAAAACAACTTTATATGTTTTACGCTTGGAAAATGTTTATGCTGCAATACAAGTACTGTAAAAGTTTATGTTTCAGTTAAAACTATTTACTGAAATTATGCATGAGAATTTACTATGTTTTCTCAGTCACTCACTAGGCAAGCTCACCCCGTTTTCAAATGTTTTGTTTCCCCCCCATAGGTAGCAGTCAAATCCTCTGAAGATAGCTCAGTATCTGCTCTGCCACTAAAGGACTAAAAGACTTGTAACCGTTTGCTAGGTGGTTACTATTAATATTGTACACATGTTACTATTGTTCATATAGGGACTAGGGTTTGTGGGTTTTGGGACCCTTAAATCTAGTGTTGTAATGACTCTAAACATCTTATGTTCTAAGTTAATAACCTATGGGCCTAAAGATGTCCCGTTGCATATAATTTATATTTGGTATCAGAGTTATTCTGCAAGAGTTATTAGGTAGTAAGGTTCAGCCCAAGGTTTGATAACTGTTGCAGTCACACCCTTCTCTAGGCTAAGAGGGTGGTCTGGGGCGGGGTGTGACAGCTTGGTATTAGAGCAAAGGTTTACGTAAAACCTGGGGAAAGATCAAGTATAAAGGCTAAGTTGATACTAGCTTAGTATCAGAGCAAAGGTATACGTAAACTTGGAAAAAGGTTTGAGCTAGCTTAGTATTGAAGCATAGGACTTTGGGTGAAATAGAGAGTGCATGCATTAGATTAAAGTCCCATAGATAAGTCCTTAACATGTGTACTTAATAACTAGGCAAGGATGTTGAGCAGAAGAGGTAGGTCGAGTAGGCAGAATGAGGAGAGGAATATTGACCCTACCAGTGGAGTTCCTGAGGTCAGACGAGACCTAGATCCGAAGGGGAAAAGAGTTAGAGACTCAGTAGAGCAGGAGGCAACTTCTGAAAACAAGTCTAGTACACTAAAAGTAGATGTAGAACATCAGATGGAGGATCGAGTGTTCAATAGAATCATTCAAAGTTTGGGGTAAGTGTAGGATCGATTAAGAACGATCCATAAAAGAAATTCGGTGTCGAGAGGCTAAAAGCTTTAGGTGCCACAACGTTCGATGGAGCCACGGATCTAGTGAATGCTGAGATCTGGTTGGACTTGATTGAAAAATGTTTTAAAGTTATGAGATGCCCTGAGGACCATAAGGTCGAGTTAGCGGCTTTCTTGCTATGGAAAGGGGCTGAGAAATTGTGGAAAGTGGTAGAGGCTAGAAGGAGTAGTTCAAAAACTATGACTTGGCCTGAGTTCAGACAAGTATTTGAGGATAAATACTACCCTAGTTCTTTTAAAGAAGCAAAGAGGGAGGAATTCCTTAGGCTGACTCAGGGAGTGATTACGGTTGCTAAGTATGGGTAAAGATTTACTGAGTTATCTCAGTATGCCTTGTCGATCATCACGGAAGAAAAAGAGATATGTAGAAGATTTGAGAATGGCCTAAGAAGAAAAATACGTACACCTGTTACCTCTACATCTAATTGAGTGAATTTCACTCAGTTAGTTGAGACTGCTATTCGAGTAGAACAAAGTGTAGCAAGGGAAGAGTTACTCCAACTAGGAGAAGGACAGTTTAGAGTGCCTGGAGAAACAAGAAGTAAAAGATTTAGACCCCCATTCTCTGGACAGTCGGGTATGAGGAGTTTTGGAGGCGTGAGCCAACAAAGTTGGAGTCGAAAGAAGTCAAGACCTGTAGCTAGATCGAGTGGTGGATCAGTATCAGACATGCTAGCGAGTCAGTAGCTAGTACGGGGAGAAAACCGCTATATGTAAACTATGGTAGACCTCATACAGGGGTATGATATGGTAATAGGAATGTGTGTTTCCAGTGCGAAGCTGGGCATTTCAGAAGAGATTGTCCTCAGCTAAGTCGTGGAGCATAGAATGAACAAAGAGAAATGACACAGACGGTAAACCAACCCAGAACAACCGAGACTAGGGGAGAAGGATCCGGTGTAGCTAAGCAGAAAGGGATAGTTGGACAACCACAACAACAGCAGCAGCAACAAGGTAGAGTATATGCTATGACACACCAGGAAGCGGAAGAGGCTCCAGATGTCGTAACTGGTACGATAACTTTATGTAAACAATCCGCTTATGCATTATTTGATCATGGTGCTACACACTCATTCATATCTAGTATGTGTGCATTACATATAGATAAAATACCTGAACGTATGGATGAGGAATTATTTATCTCTACACCTGTAGGAAATACTCTAGTTGTACATGAGTATTACAGGAATTGTGAAGTACTTCTTGGAAATCAAAGTTTTGGGTTGACTTGATTCCATTAGAATTACTAGAGGTTGATGTTATCTTAGGTATAGATTTCCTAAGTAAACACTATGCCACCATGGATTGCTTTAGAAAGAAATAGTGTTTGGAAACCAGGTGAAAAAAAAATAACCCTAATAGGAAGTAAAATAATACTCCCAGGAAATTTAATATCAGTAGTAAAAGCTAGAAAGCTGTTGAGTAAAGGATGTGAAGCCTATTTAGCCTCTGTAATAGTTTCACAAGATAAGAAACTAAAACGTGAGGATGTACCTGTAGTACAAGAATTCTTAGATGTGTTCCCTGAAGAATTACTAGGCTTACCACCTGATAGGGAAATGGAATTTACTATTGAGTTAATTCCTGGTACCGTACCTATATCCCAAGCACTATATAGGATAGCACCAACGGAGCTGAAAGAATTAAAAGTTCAGTTACAAGAACTTGTGAATAAGGGGTACATTAGACCCAGTGTATCACCTTGGGGAGCGCAGTCTTATTTGTTAAAAAGAAAGACGACACTCTTAGATTATGCATAGACTATAGACAGTTGAATAAGGTAATCATTAAAAATAAGTACCCATTGCCTCGTATAGATGATCTCTTCGATCAACTAAAGGAAGCAACGGTGTTATCTAAAATAGATTTGAGATCAGGCTATCACCAGTTGAATGTGAAAGACACAGATGTTCCAAAAACTACATTCAGAACTAGGTATGGACATTTTGAGTTCCTAGTAATGCCGTTTGGATTGACAAATGCTCTGACGGTATTTATGGACTTGATGAATAGGATATTCCATTCTTATCTGGATCAGTTTGTTATAGTGTTCATAGATGACATATTAGTATATTCTAGTAGTGCGGAGAAACACAAAGAACATCTGAGGATGGTATTACAAATTTTAAGAGAAAAAGAATTATATGCTAAATTTATTAAATGTGATTTTTGGTTAAATCAAGGCGTATTCCTTGGGCATATAGTTTTAGTTGACGAAGTTAGCGTTGATTCCCAAAAGATAGAAGCAGTAGTTAATTGGGAACGACCCTTGAATGTAACTGAAGTACGCAGTTTTCTGGGCTTAGTAGGTTATTATAGGAGATTCGTAGAAGGCTTTTCTAAAATAGCTCTGCCGTTAACAAACTTGGCCAGAAAAGATGCTAAGTTTGAATGGTCACCAGAATGCGAGCATAGTTTCCAAGTGCTGAAACAAAGGTTAGTATCAGCACTAGTATTAACTCTACCTACACCAAGTAAGGCGTTTGAAGTTTATTGTGATGCATCTCGAGAAAGGTTAGGATGTGTGCTGATGCAGAAGGAAAAAGTAGTAGCCTATGCTTCACGATAGTTAAAGAAGCATGAATGTAATTACCTTACACACGACTTAGAGTTAGCAACAGTTGTGTTAGCGCTAAAATTATGGAGACATTACCTGTTTGGTGAGCGATGTCATATATTTACGGATCATACGAGTCTAAAGCATATCTTTGATCAAAAGGAACTAAACCTAAGACAGAGAAGATGGCTCAAATTGATTAAAGATTATAACTGTACCATTGACTATCACCCAGGTAAAGCAAATATGGTAGCTGATGCTTTAAGTCGAAAAACTGGATCAACTAGAGCTAGTATTAACTCAGTGAAGGGTACACTGATTTATGAGTTATATAATGCTAGGGCAACATTATCAATCGGTCAAAAAGGAGGATTACTAGCTTTATTTCAAAGGCGTCCTACTCTCGTAGAAGATATTCTACGTGAGCAATTAAAGGATTCCGATCTTCAGAAGTTAGCTGAAGAAGTAAATAAAGGATTGAGGACGGACTACCAATTAAGAGATGATAAAGTGCTATTAAAAGAACGTAGGATATGCGTACCTAAAGATCAACCGAGGGAGGCAAGTATGAATTTGAGTTATTCTCATTTAAAGTTTGAGATAGAATTGTTATGTTGTAGATAGTTGGGTCAACATCTAGCTTAGAGATGGCTAAGTGAAGAATTGTGGACAAACTAAGGAATTGATATTAGATTAGTGTAGTGGGGTAATAGATAAGACTATGAGAGGTTACAATAGTGGTTGTTGTGAAACCTTAAACCAGAGTTAATTCGAGTAAATTTCAAGGGTGAAATTTTCTTAAGGGAGAAGTAAATGTGAAACCCAAATTTCTATTTTCCTTACTTAAGCAAGTGATAAAAGGAATTAACTAAGTAAAAGTTAAATCCTATGTTAAAGGGAAGGAAATTTCTAAGTATTAAGTAGATTTTCCTTGAATAATTTAAGTTGAGCTTTAATTGATAAAATTGTAATGAAATTTGTATAATAAGTAGGTTGATGAAACAACTAGTGTGGAATGATATGAAAATTGAGTTTGCGAAATTTGAGAAAAATCGGCTAAGTATGGAATTTATGTGAAATGCGTTATGGCTGAAGAAAGGATTGAGGAACTGAGAAAAATATGGAAAATTATTTTGGAAAAAATCTGGAAAAAACATGTAGAAGTTGCATGGAGAGCATTGTTGTTCACAGTAGCTAACAACAAGGTTAGCGAGATTGGAGAGAAAATGGGAGAGAGCGAGATTGGAGAGAATGAAATTTTGGAGAGAAAATGGGAAAGAGCGAGATTGGATAGAAAATGGGAGAGAGCGAGATTGGAGAGAAAATGGGAGAGAGAAAGCTTGGAGAGAGCAAGACCAGCGAGAAAGAGGGAGAGACGAGATTGGAAAGAATGAGATTTTGAGCGAAAAAGTTGGAGAGCGCAAGAGTGGAGAGAGCGAGATTATGAGCAAGAAAGCGGAAGAGAGCGACATCAGGAGAGTTGAGAGAGCGAGAGCAGCCTGTGCGTGCAGCAACGCCTCGTCCATGCTGCATTTGAATGCCTCGCCCACGCGATCAAAGGGCCTCGCCTATGCATCAAACGGCCGGGCAAGCATCTATGTGTTGAATTTGGCTTCGTTATTGTGGATTATGCGTTGAAAACCCTAAGCTAAACACATATGGAGGGTGAGATCACAAGGGCAAACGTCATCCAAATCATGTGTCATCTTGGGAGAAATTCTTAAGGGCTAAGGAATTGTGGTGGACGCATATGAAGAAGACACTTTGAGCCAAGATGATATAAGCTTGCGTTGATAAGGGGAGAGGTAAACACTTGGCCATGCAGCCAAGTAGATGGTGTCAACACCAGGGGAAATTTGGACGCCTATAAATAGAGCCTTTGGAATTTCATTTTCAAATCACAAAATCAGAAATTTCGTAAAAGAGAGGGAGAGCAGTAAGGGTTGAGGAGAACGCATCAATTTGAGACGAGGAGATCCCCCAATCTACTCGTGTGTTTGGAGTGATTCCAAAGCCATCTGAAGGCTCTGGAAGTCTAGTTTTCAGAGTAGGGCTGCCGGAGGAAAAAGCTCAAAGGAATCGGGCTGGAGATTGAAAAGAATGCAGAAGGGTCAGACTGTCGTATTAGTCTGAGCCAGTCTTGAAGATACTGTGATTCCAGCCAAACCACGAAAAGTTCTAAGCTGAAATTTTCGGGTAAACTTCCTAAGACATTTTAGAATACGTTTTTAGAAGGAAGTGGTTCAAAATAAGGTTCAGAACTATGAGTAATCTAAGCTGTAAGTTGAATCTGGATTTTATGGGTGAAAAGGAGCCCGAGGAGCTACTAGAGTGAAAAGCTCCTAGGAAATCAAGGTGAGTGGCTAAAATGTTTTGACTAAAACATTTTGCTTAAAATTTTTTACTACAACATGTTATAGAAAGCATGTTTTAAAGAATATTCTCATGCCTACTTGTTTTATGAAATGATTTCCAAGCAAGTTTTGAATTATGTTTTGAATGCATGCATGTGTGAGAAATTATTGAAAAACTATTTATATGTGTTGATTTTATCCAGCATGCGTTATAGCCATGTTTTATATGTGTTATACTTTACATGCTTTAAAGAGAAAAGTCGTTTATGACTAGTTTTACTTAAACGCGATACCGAAGGACCTTTGAGAAGGTATCCACCCAACTAGATACTGAAGGACATTTGAGAAGGTATCTATTAGTATTGAAAGACGTTTGAGAAGGTACCAAGCCAACAGGATACTGAAGGACATTTGAGAAGGTATCCTAGTAGCTCGATACTGAAGGAAATTGAGAAGGTATTAGAGCAGAAGTACCTAATGTGTGAGGGTACTTAGTGTGGCCACAGGTAATTAAGTCATAGATTGAGCAAAAGAGTTCTCTCTGGACTAGTAGTTGGAGTTAGGATTGTTTTACTCACAGTAGAGGTACTTTGAACTAAGAAACGATTTTACTGTTTTATGATTAAAACAACTTTATATGTTTTACACTTGGAAAATGTTTATGCTGCAGTACAAGTACTGTAAAAGTTTATGTTTCAGTTAAAACTATTTACTGAAATTATGCATGAGAATTTACTATGTTTTCTCAGTCACTCATTGGGCGTAAGCTCACCTCGTTTTCAAGTGTTTTGTTCCCACCCCCCCACAGGTAGCGGTCAAATCCTCTGAAGACAGCTCAGTATCTGCTCTGCCACTAAAGGACTAAAAGACTTGTAACCGTTTGCTAGGTGGTTACTGTTAATATTGTACACATGTTACTATTGTTGATATAGAGACTAGGGTTTGTGGGTTTCGGGACTTGTAAATCTTGTGTTGTAATGACTCTAAACATCTTAAGTTAATAAACTATGGGCCTAAAGACGTCCCGTTGCATATAATTTATATTTGGTATCAGAGTTATTCTGCAAGAGTTATTAGGCAGTAAGTGTCAGCCCAAGGGTTGATAACTGCTGCAGTCACGCCCTTCTCTAGGCTAAGAGGGTGGTCTGGGCAGGGTGTGACATGAATGGTCAGGATCAAATCTTTTGTAACACTTTACAATAATTGTAACATTTACAAAGCGGGCCATACTCATAGTGTCAACAGGATAATGTCTTCAGCCTTATCCATCTACTACAGACAATTTACATTATTGCTTAAACATTATCCACCTGTATGTCTCTACATATATGTTTAAGCTACAAAGATAATGTTGGATGTTAGTTTATTGATTTGTGGTTAATGCAACTAATTTTGAATAAAAAACACATATTTTATTACATAAATGAAATTTTTGTACATTATAAGTACAAACTATGGGACCCTAAGATTTAGGGCATTAACCCCAGTAATCTCCCACTTGACCGAATGCTAGTGGGATGTACAATGTAAAATTCAAACTAAAATATAAAGTACGCATAAAATAAACTAGGGCACAAACCGCCCAGTACATATCTCCCACTAGTCTAAACGTTGTCTGTCCTATAAACCCATATTTTGCAGGTGACCCTCAAACACCTTAGCCATGGGGGCCTTTGTAAATTGATTAGTAACGTCGTGCATATAATCTATTTATGTAATGATCAAATCTCCTCGATGCACAATCTCTCAGATGAGATGATACTTTCGCTCTATATGCTTATCGTGCTTATGACTCCAAGGCTCTTGAAAATTAGCCACAACACCACTATTATCACGATAAAGAGTGATGGGCTTTGATATGTCTAAAACAGCTTCCAGATCAGTCAGAAACTTCATAAGCCAAACAGCTTCCTTAGCAATTTCACAAAACTGCTACGTACTCCTCCGTTAGCAGCTTTTTGACCCAGCTGTAAATATGAACGTCATGTGAAGGATCGACTTACTAATTATGGTTAAATCAAGTGGATAGAAAAATATAAACAGTGAGGAGAGTGCAATCATCGAGCTATAGTGGTATGCCTTGGTGGTTAATGAATATTGATCGACTCGAGTTAAAGAGTTTAACTGATCTTAAATCCTTGGAGCTCATAGTCTGTAGGTCCATAAGGTCCTTTTATTATCTCGTAAAACATTAACAACTTGGATCACAAAATTGAGCGAATTTGAAATGTTCAAAATTCGAAATTAGGGTTTTTAAATTTGAAATGTTCAAATTCAATTTTTAGGATTTTGATAATTATATTCGATATAATTAAACGTTTTAATTTGTTGAAACTTAACATAAATTGGAGAGTTTAAAGTAAATATTGATTTAAATCTTGATTAAATGAATAGGATTCATGTTTAAATTAGGTGTTTTATTAATTTAATATTTTATATTAAATTATTGTTATTTATTTAATTATTTAAATTTGTTTAATTAATTATTTAAATAAAATTATTTTTCAAAATTAATAAATTCAATTTTAGAATTTGAGTTTATTATTTAAATTAATTTTAATTAATTTAAATGAAATTTTAATTTTAAATTCGTAAGTGGAAAAGTCCCACATTTGAGGTTTTTAATGGGATTTTCCAATCTTTGACATCTAGGCCACTCATTTAGTGTTTTTTGATGTGTCACTTTGTTGAATGAGTGTAGTGCTTGCAAGATTGAGCTTGATAATAGCTTCATTATCTGATTTTTTTTCACTTCATGCACTAGAAAATTAGAGGAATTTTCTGAAAGTCCCTTTCACTCTCAACTCTCTATCAAACCCTTTGAACTCTTACTTAATTGAGAGTTTCCACCACTCAATCCAAGGCTAAGAATAGTAGTGATTACTCTCTTGGTAGTCTACTACTGATTTGAAGGTAAATTTCTTGGAGTTGAGCAAGGATTTGAAGAGTTACTACAAAGGTATAGTTCTATGAAACCCTCTTTATTGTAAAATTATTTTATGCATGCTTTTAAATTCAAATTATGTATAATTAGAGTGTTTATTGATTCTGTTTACTTCCGCTTTATGAATGTTTACTCTATCAAATACTTCTTCAAATGGATGTGGAGTACATAAATGACGAAAATAGAGAACGAGAAACGAGGGAAGAAAAAGAAAAAACCCCTAGAGAGAGCACAAAGAGAAGCAGAACCAAGAGATGAATTTGGGCTTGGGTTTCAATGTACAAGAGGAGAAGAGTGACATTACACATATAGTTCTGAAATATTCAGCGGGCTTCTTTCCGCTTTTTTTCCCCATGTTTTTCATCCTTTTTTATAGAGAATTTTGTAAAGGACTATCTTCAAATGCTATAACAACGCATATTTGTTGTAGTGTTAATAAGATCATGGTGGTCTAAGTATGTAAGTAATGTATTTAACTCAAGATAAGTTCAAGAAGAATTTGAGGGTAGGTTCATTGCACGTTTAGAGTCTACCTATCGTCACATTTCGTCCGAGATTCAGGTAGAGTAATCTAAAGTGGGATGTGACAATATATTAGTGATAGTGCTTTTGAGATGTAGTTAAAATGCATTTTTAGTGAGTAATAAAATTTATTGATACATCGAATATCATAATTGAAATGAATTTTAAATGAGTATTTAGATACTATTAATACACCGTGATATTATTGAAATTATACTAAAAAAGAGTGATGGAAATGAACTAGTCACCCAACAACGAAATATAACTATGGTTTCTAAATAATTTAGGAACCTAGTTGGGATCGACTTCTGAGATAGTTTAGAGGTGAGTTAAAAAATTTAGTTCCTAGCATATATGTTTTTTATTATTCGACATTAGAAATGCTTTTAATCATGTTTAAACTTTGTTGATGCACCAACTGTGAAGACATTGTTTTCGAGCCCTCCCACTTCATAGATTTATTGAAGGTAATATATAATTTGAGCGTGGTTTCTGAAATTTATTCTTTAATTAAGAAGAAAACGGAAGATTTTTTAAATAGCACATTTCCAAATATCCATGTACTTCTACTTTGTTTCATTAAAAAGGGAAAACATTTTATTCTTTATATTTGTAAATAAATCAACTTGAGCACACCTTGATACATACTATATATATATATATATAACGTATGATTTAATCCCACTCAATAATTCTCCCTCCACTGTTGTTGAACTTCAAAAAGGTTTTTCGATTTTCTTATACTAATGTTTTACTCTCATTGACAAAAGCTTAATATTTGAATAGAGTTGAGAAAATGTTGTACAAATAGTTGTCGATTCACTATAGTTGATATTACAACTTTATTGTGAGAAAAAAAATGATATCAACATAGCTTCAACATTTTTTGGTCTTGGATTTTTCCTCACTTTAGGGAAAATACACACAAAATTGAGCATACAATCCAATAGCAGCAACAATTATACTATAGTAACTAGGAGACTTCAATATCCATATCCTTTTTTATTTGTGAAAGATGTATTTATCAAGTATGTCTTTACAAGAAACTATAAAGGGGTATAAATACTGTATTAGCACCCTAAGAATAGAGCCTAACCAAATTACCCAAATCCTACAGACTCTCCAAAGGAGACTTAGTATACAGGAGACCTAGTATACATTCACACCCTCCCTCAAACTCAAGGTGGTAAGGTAGGAATCAACTTGAGTTGGTTAAGTAGTTGAAGAAAACGACCAGGAGGCAAAGCTTTGGTGAGAATGTCGGTGGGTTGCTCAGCGGTGGAAACAGAGCGTAACATCAGAGTTTCGCTCAGGAGGAGATGACGAACAAAGTGACAATCATTCTCAATATGCTTGGTGCGTTCATGAAAATCATCATTGTGAGCAATCTGAATGGGACTACGATTGTCACAGTGAAGTATAATGGCAGACGACTGAGGAACTCCCACATCAGCAAGAAGCCAACAAAGCCACAAGAGGTATGACGTAGCATCAACCAGAGCACGATATTCAGACTCCGTACTAGAACGGGAAACAATACTCTGTTTCTTACTGTGCCAAGAAATGAGAGAAGAAAGCAGAATTTCGGTCAATAAGATCACCAACCCAATCAACATCAAAATAGCTTGATAAAACCAAGGAAGACTGGAAAGAAAACTAAAGTCCATGCCCCAAATTACCTTTGACATTACGAAGGATACAAAGAACAACAGTAAAATGAATGGTCCAAGGGGCAGCCATGAACTGACTAACAATGTGAACAGCATATGCAATGTCAGGACGAATGATTGTTAGGTAAATAAGACTGCCGACAAGCTGACGATAGAGACTGGCATCCTCAAATGGAATTCCATCAAACGGAGTCAAACGAACGTTGAGATCAAGTGGTGTTGGAGCTATAGCAGAGTCAGTAATACTGAAGCGCACCAAAAGATCCGAGCCATACTTCACTTGAGACAACGAATAACTGGCAGAGCTCAATGATACTCCAAGGCCAAGAAAGTAACTGTATGAACCTAAGTCCTTCATCTCAAAGTGTTCGCCAAGAGAGCGTTGTAGTTTAGAGATAGCTTGAGGATCATTCCAGTAATAATCATATCATCAACATACAGGAAAAGAAGAACAATACCATGAGTTCTCTGCCGCATAAATAGTGTCATGTCATGAGAACTGGACGTATATCCAAGTTGAATGATAGTGGAACTAAAAATTACAAACCAAGCTCGAAGGGCTTGCTTCAAACCATACAATGCTCGTCGAATGAGGCATACTTTCTAGGATGGACAAGAGACACCTAGTCTAGTTGCATGTATACTTCCTAAGATAAGACCCCATTAAGAAATGTGTTCTTGACATCCATTTGAAAAAGTGGCCACTATTTAGCTGCAGCAACTGTAAGAGACACCGAATAGATGTCATCTCTTCGTAATCAATCCCATACTCTTAAGAATATCCTTTTGTTACCAATCGAGCTTTATAACGCTCAATAGAACCATTAGAGTGACTATTGATCTTGTAGACCCACTTGCAACCAATGGGTTTCTTTCCGGGGGGTAAGTCAATATAGTCCTATGTGTGCATTTTATCGACAGCCTAAAGTTCTTCTTTTATAGCTTGCTTCCACATAGGATTAGTATTTTCCTCACAAAAGGAGGTAGGTCCAACCAAGGAATTGGTAGTAGAAAAACAGTGCAAATCTCGAAGGTGAGTAGAAGGTGCCCTTACCCTAGTGGAGCATCGAACAGAAGAGGCAAGGTCATGAACAAGTCTGGATTCCATAGGTGGGACGTCCCGGCTGATCAAGGTCAACAGAGAAAGGCACAGACTGTTCAAGCTCATAATCATCAGAAGATGTAGAAGAAGGAAAAAGATCAAACGAACCATTAAAATCATAAGGAAGAGGACTCAAGAGAGAATCATGAAAGGTTGAGAGACTAGAGAACATAGTGTGCTCCCAAAAAGTGACATGACGGGAGATCTGCAATATATTAGAGAAAGGGTCCCAACAACGGAAACCTTTGTGTTGAGGTCCATAGCGAAGAAAGCAACAGAGACGGGCACATGGTTCTAATTTGGTATGTTCATGAGAGTAAAGAAGTACAAAACATGCACAACCAAAAACATTGAGGTGAAAGTAATCAGAAGAAGTACCATATTAAGCGTTCAAACAGAGAAGCATTTTAAAGAATAGATGAAGGAAGACGATTGATTATGTAGACAGAGGTAAGAGCGGCTTCAACCAAAAACATTGTAGGACAGAAGGCAGACAGAAGTTGATCCTAGATGGAGTCTAGGATGTGACGATGTTTCCACTCCGCTCGCCCATTCTATTGAGAGGTATGAGAACAAGATCGTTGAAGAATAGTGCCTTGCTGGGTGAGAAAGGAAAAGAGTTTGAAGTCCTTATATTCCAAGGCGTTATCTATATGCAGAACCTTGATTAGCTGAGAAAACTGAGTGTGAACCATGTTAGCAAAATCAATATATATTTGTGTAAACCCCAAACTTAGGTTCCTTAGATAAGCATGTTTAACTAAAGGGATGTTATATTACATATTTATTAAGTAGAAATTCATATTGTTTATAGGGATTATGAAGGAAGGGAAGGAAAATATATTTAATGAAGGAACTCAATCATTGTCTGGCTGGAGGCACTAAGAGAGAGGTGACGTGGCAATCTACTCCTTGTATTCAGGAAGCAGCAGAAAGATTAAAAGGGAAATGAAACTTCAAAAGCATGGTTTCTGCAATTGACAAGAGAAAATCTAACGAATTCGGTGCCATTTGAAAGCTGGGAGAATCTAGTTTTCAAGGTTGTCCTGCTGGAAAAAGATTACAAGAGAAGAAGAACAAAAAAGGAGAATTTGCAGAAGAGGCAGAACCACAGATTAATCAAGGCCTAAGGTGAAGTTTAGAAGTTCCAAGCCAAATTATAAGGAATTCTGGGTTGAAATTTTAAGGTAAGGAAGTTACTCAAATCTAAACAAGTTTGTAGAAGGAAGTTTCTTCAAAAGAGCTCTGGATTTTGAGTTATGAATTTTTGAAGTTATATCAGGGAACTGGTGTATAAGCAAATAGCTGCTTGTGAAGAACAAGCAAGCAGTTCATCGTGGAGAATTATAGTGAGATTTGGGCATGAAGATCTCGCTGATTTTATAAGGAGGATCTCGCTCTAGGGGGAAATCTCGCTAGGAATTGAGGTGAGTATCGCTAAGAATTTCACAGGAAAAGCTTAATCTCACTCTAGAGGATCTCGCTGGTATCGCTCTAGAGGATCTCGCTAGTAGAGAGATCTCGCTGGCATTGCTCAGGGGGATCTCGCTGGCCTCGCTCAGGGGAATCTCGCCAGTAAAGTTGTCTGTATTGATGAAAGTTCCTTTAATAAATGAATTATTTGAGGTATTTTACTAGGAATTCTAAGTAGTTTAATTAGGAATTATATCTTTTCAGGCCAAGAGAAGCTAGGGGAAGCGTATAAACTAATAGAAGCCTGACGAACTGTGAGTGACTAAGTAAACTTAAAGTTTCTAATACTTATGCATATATGATCAAGTAAAGCACAGTGACATTAATGATGTATTTATACTTCCTCAAGCAACAAATGGTTGGAGAATAACTTAATGCATGTTTCCCGGCTTGTATGTGTGTAGCATAGGCCAAGATATGTCGTGTAACCATTACAAAAACTATGTTCTGATTTTGATATATGATTCCTAAAGGAAGGTTATGGGAGAATGAGTTCTTGTGTAAATGAGTGGCAATAGAACAGCTCTTGTGTAAATACTAGGCTATGGAACTTAATTTGATGTTACAAAATACACATTTGATACCGAAGGACGTTGAGAAGGTACCTAACTAATTAGGTATCGAAGGACATTTGAGAAGGTACCTTGCCAATTTGATACCGAAGGACATTTGAGGAGGTATCTGGTCAATTTGATACTGAAGGACATAAGAGAAGGTATCATTGAAGCTCGATGCTGAAGGAAAAATTTGAGAAGGTATCTGAGCGGAAGTACCTAAAATATTATGGTATTTAGTGTGGCCACGTGCATGTAGGCAGTTATGAATGGGAGACCGAAGTATGGGTCTCTTGGCCGGTTATAAACATTTGGGAGCTAGAGCGTTTAAGCTCGTTCTCAACCAGGGAATAATAATGTTTAATGATGTCTGAGAATGGCTTAAAGCTACATTTAGAGACAATTGTTGAGTTTAATCATTTGTATATTTACATGTTCATAGTATTGTTATGCTTGTTGCTTTATGATTCTATAGTCACTCACTAGACTTTTAGCTCACCAAGTTTTTCTATTCTCTTTTCTCAGGTAGCGGTCAGATTCCTCAAGGTTAATCCTGCTGCTGCTTGACACCAAAAGACTCGGCTTATTATGAGGATTTAGGTTAATGATCTGTTTATGTACACATGTTTTAGAGAGGGACTGGGGCTTCTTTAGGAATGCTTGGGCCATCTGGGAATATTTGTTTTTTGTTCTCAGTAAATGTAATGTCTTGGCTATATGCATGTGTTTATGTAATTTTTGTAGAACCCTAAGGGAGGTTTGCTGTATGCGTATATTACTAATGTTTGTAATAGGTTGGTATTTAGATTAAAAGGCTTGGTGGTGGTTGTTGGCAGTAGGGGCTAGTAACTACCACAGTCATATCCTTTTCCAGAATAAAAAGGTAATCTGGGAAGGGGTGTGACAAGTTGGTATCAGAGCATATGATTTTGGGAATGAGAGGGGAAGTTCATGCATAAGTCTAAGTCTCTAAGTGTGAGTCCCTAACATGTGTACATTGTATTAGGTGAACTACCGAGGCAACATGGCAGATCGAGTAAGCAGACAGGTGGCAAGAATACTGACCCTACCAATAGGGGCCTAGAGGTTGGAGAGAACCGACCGGGTGGCAAAACGCAAGTGAATGATCCAACGAGTCAGGAAATGATGTCTGAGGGAGAGTCTAGTACTCCCCAAGCAAGGGCAGATTCTCAGCTAGAAGATGTAGTTTTTGACAGGATAGTGCAGAGATTAGCAGCCAGTGTGGGCTTTGCACGAGCCGACCCAGAAAATAAATATGGTACTGAGAGGTTTAAAGCCCTAGGAGCTGTGACATTTGAAGGTACAACAGATCCAGCTGAAGCTGAGTTGTGGCTGGATGTAGTTGAAAAATGTTTCAATGTCATGAGTTGTCCAGAGGATAGGAAAGTGGGATTAGCCACCTCTCTGCAATAGAAAGAAGCAGAAAAATGGTGGAAAGTGATGTCCGCCAGACGAGTATGTTCTGAGTTCAGGAAGGTCTTCGAAGAAAAGTATTACCCCAGCTCGTTCTGAGATATAAAAAGGGATGAGTTCCTCAAATTAACATAGGGAATGATGTCGGTGGCAGAATATGAGCAAAAGTTTACAGAGTTATCACAGTATGCCCTGCCGATTATTGCTGAGGAAAGAGATAGATGTAGGAAATTTGAACAAGGTCTGAGGAAGGAAATCAGAACTCTGGTGACGTCTACGGCTAATTGGCTAGATTTTAACCACTTAGTAGAAACAACAATATGAGTCGAGCGGAGTTTGGCAGATGTTGAGCAGTTGCCAAAAGGCAGTGAGGCCGTAGTAAGGCCTAGAGACAGGGGATTCCGATCTTCAGTGGCAACCCAGACTCGTGGAAGCCATTTCAGGGGAACCAGTTTGCAGGGATCCAAGAAAAGGAAAACGAGACCCTCGGCCGATTCAGTTAGCTGATCAGAGATGCCACGAGCTGGTGAGTCGGTAGCCAGCACAGATAGAAGACCGACATGTCCTAGTTATGGAAAGAGACATTTTGGGGTATGCTATAGTGGCAGACGTGCATGTTTCCAATGTGGACAAACAGGGCATTTCAAGAGGGACTGTCCCCAGATGAACAGGGACGTCCCAACAGCACAACAGCCGACCTCCCAGACAGTTAACCAACTAAAGAGTGCTGGAAATTGGGGCGAAGGGTCGAGTGGTGCCAAGCAGAAGAATGTCTTAGGTCGACCCCAACAGTAGGGATGAGTGTATGCCGTGACACACCAGGAGGCAGCGAAGTCTCCAGACGTTATGACCGGTAATGTTATGTTATGTGGACAACCTGCTTACGTTTTATTTGATCCTGGTGCCATACATTCATTTATATCTAGCATATATGCACCTAGTATAGATAGGTTGGTTGAACCTATGCCTGAAAAGTTATTTATCTAAACCCCTTTGGAAGATGTGATAGTAGTAGATAGATGTTATAATTGTTGTGAGGTACTGATCAATGGTTAGAACTTCTATGTTGATTTACTTCCTTTAGAACTGTTGGAGTTTGATACCATTATGAGGATGTATTTTCTAAGTAAGTATCATGCTTCAGTAGACTATTACAAAAAGGAGGTGGTGCTCAAAAAATGAAATGGCCAGGATGCAATGCTGATAGAAAGCAAATGATTAGTCGCAGGGAATTTGACATCGATAGTGAAAGCTCGGAAGCTGTTGAGCAAGGGATGTAAAGCCTACCTAGCTCATGTGATGGTTACTCAAGGGAAAGAACTGAACCTAGAAGATGTCCCAGTGGTAAATGAATTTCGGAATGTATTTCCTGAAGAACTATCGGGATTACCACTCGCCAGCGAGGTGGAGTTTACTATTGACTTAGTTCCAAGAACAACTCTTATATCGCTGGCACTGTATATAATGGCGCCGACTGAGTTGAAAGAATTAAAGGTTCAAGCTGCAAGAGTTAATTGACAAGGGATACATTCGACCTAGTATATCGCCCTGGGGAACTCCAGTATTGTTTGTGAGGAAGAAAAACGGTACACTTAGATTGTGTATCGACTATAGGCAGCTGAATAAGGTAACGATTAAGAATAAATACCCGTTACCACGCATTGATGATTTGTTTGATCAGCTAAGAAGAGCCACGGTGTTTCAAAGATAGACCTAAGATCGGGTTATCATCAACTGACAGTGAAAGAAGCCGATATTCTTAAAACCGCATTTAGAACGAGATATAGACATTATGAATTCCTGGTAATGCCATTCGGATTGACAAATGCCCTTGCAGTATTCATGGATCTCATGAACAGGATATTTCATCCCTACTTGAACCAGTTTGTGATAGTATTCATTGATGATATACTGGTGTATTCTGATAGTAGGGAGAATCATATTACCCACCTGAGGATAGTATTGCAGACGTTGCGAGATAGGCAGTTGTATGGTAAATTTAGTAAATGCGATTTTTGGTTAGATCGGGTAGTATTTCTTGGTCATGTTGTTTCAACAGAGGGCATTAGTGTAGATACCTAGAAGACGGAAGCAATAGTTAATTGGGAATGACCCACGACTATTTAAAAAATACGTTGTTTTTTAGGTTTGGCAGGTTATTACCAGAGGTTTGTGGAGGGTTTCTCTAAGATAGCCCTTCCATTGACGAACCCGACCAAGAAAGGCGTGAGGTTTGAATGGTCGTTGAAGTGTGAACACAGTTTCCAGAAGCTGAAACAAAGACTAGTATCAACACCAGTGCTTAACTTGCCTATTCCAGGTAAGGAATTTGAGATTTATCGTGATGCATCCCGAAAAGGATTGGGATGTGTGTTGATGTAGGATGGAAAGGTGATTACATATGCCTCTCGTCAACTTAAGAAACACAAGGCATTTATCCCACACATGATTTGGAGTTGGCAGCAGTTGTTTTGGCTCTGAAGTTATGGAGACATTACCTATTTGGAGAGCGCTGCAAGATATTTATAGATCACAAAAGCTTAAAATATATCTTTGATCAAAAGGAATTGAATCTAAGACAACGAAGATGGATTGAATTGATTAAAGATTATGATTGTTCCATCGAGTACCACCCTGGTAAGGCTAATGTTGTGGCAGATGCACTAAGTAGGAAATCCTCGGGACCCAAGGCTATTATTTGGTTCAATAAGAGGAATGCTATTGCAGGAGTTCAAGAATTCCAGAACCGCCTTATCAGTGAAAGCGTTGGGAGGAATGATAGCTACTTTGTAGATAAGGCCAACATTAGTAGAAAACCTTTAGCAGGATCAGTTGGAAGACCTTGATCTTCAGAAGATTGCTAATGATGTAAGTAAGGGCATCAGGGTTGACTTTCAACTAGGAGCAGACAATGTGCTAGAAAAGGAGGGGAGAATGTGTGTGCCTAACAAGCTACAACTTAAACAAGCCATTCTGGAGGAAGTACATAGTTCTGCCTAAGCTATGCATCCAGGTAGCACCAAGATGTATAGAACTTTGAAGAAATCTTACTGGTGGCCTGGGATTAAGAGAGACATAGTAGAATATGTGGACCGATGTATAATCTGTCAACAAGTAAAACCTGAAAGACAAAGACCAGCAGGATTACTCAATCCACTTCCAGTGCCTGGGTGGAAGTGGGAGCATGTGACAATGGACTTTCTATTTGGATTGCCTAAGACATCCTCAGGATTTGATGGCATTTGAGTAATAGTCGATAGACTAACTAAGACGGCCAAGTTCATATTAGTAAAAGTTACTTTTACCTAGACCGTCTAGCTAAGATTTATGTGGATAGGATAATCAGTCCATATGGAGCCCCAGTGTCGATAGTGTTGGATCGGGACTCGAGATTCACTTCAAAATTTTGGCCTAGTTCCTAGAAGGCTATGGGCACTAAATTGCATTTTAGTACGACTTTTCATTCGCAAATAGATGGACAGTCGGAAAGAACTATATAGACATTGGAAGACATGTTAAGAGCTTGTGTACTACAATTCAAACGAAGTTGGGATACACACCTATCGTTGATTGAATTCGCTTACAACAATAGCTACCATTCTAGTATCGAAATGGCTCCCTATGAATCATTGTACGACCGACCTTGCAGGACTCCAGTATGTTGGAATGAAGTCGAAGAACGACAATTACTGGGTCCAGAATTAGTTCAAAAAACAACAGAGAATGTGAAACTCATCAGGGATAATCTTAAGGCGACTCGCGATAGACAGAAGAGCTACGTTGATAAACGAAGAAGAGAACTAGAATTTG
Source organism: Benincasa hispida (assembly GCF_009727055.1). Taxonomy (NCBI): domain Eukaryota; kingdom Viridiplantae; phylum Streptophyta; class Magnoliopsida; order Cucurbitales; family Cucurbitaceae; genus Benincasa; species Benincasa hispida. The sequence continues at coordinate 58,555,961 of NC_052360.1, read as the reverse complement.
AAGTTGGATAATGGGTATTTTTCTACCTATCTCCATGGAAAGGAATTCTCCAGTTTGGGAGAAAAGAGAAGTTAAGTCTATGATACATCGAACTATATGAAATTGTGGAACGAGTTGGTCCAGCAACTTATAGGTTGCAGTTGCCGATGGAGCTAGCTTGTATTCAATATGTATTTCATGTGTCGATGCTAAGGAAATACGTGCCAGATTTTATACACATACCAACAACACAACCAGTATAGCTCAAAGAAGATTTATCTTACTAGGAAAAGACCATCGAGATTTTGGACAAGAAATATCAGGTACTAAAAAATAAGACGATTCCTTTGGTGAAGATTTATCTTACTAGGAAGAGACCATCGAGATTATGGCATAATCATCGGATCGAGGAAGCAACCTGGGAACCTGAAGAGCAAATGAGGAAGAGATACCCTCAACTTTTCAGATGACATATCAGGTAAATTTCGAGGACGAAATTTCTTTTAACGGGGAAATGATTGTAAACCCCGAACTTAGGTTCCTTAGATAAGCATGTTTAGCTAAAGGGATGTTATATTACATATTTATTAAGTAGAAATTCATATTGTTTATAGGGATTATGAAGGAAGGGAAGGAAAATATATTTAATGAAGAAACTCAATCATTGTCTGGCTGGAGGCACTAAGAGAGAGGTGACGTGGCAATCTACTCCTTGTATTCAGGAAGCAGCATAAAGATTAAAAGGGAAATGAAACTTCAAAAGCATGGTTTCTGCAATTGACAAAAGAAAATCTAGCGAATTCGGTGCCATTTGAAAGCTGGGAGAATCTAGTTTTCAAGGTTGTCCTGCTGGAAAAAGATTACAAGAGAAGAATTTGCAGAAGAGGTAGAACCACAGATTAATCAGGGCCTGAGGTGAATTTTTGAAATTCCAACCCAAATCATAAGGAATTCTAGGCTGAAATTTTAAGGTAAGGAAGTTAACTCAAATATAAACAAGTTTGTAGAAGGAAGTTTCTTGAAAAGAGCTCTGGATTTTAAGTTATGAATTTTTGAATTTATACCAGGGAACTGGTGGATAAGCACTTAGCTGCTTGTGAAGAACAAGCAAGCAGTTCATCGTGGAAAATTATAGTGAGATTTGGGCATGAGGGTCTCGCTTATAAAGGGGATCTCGTTGATTTTGTAAGGACGATCTTGCTCTAGGGGGAAATCTCGCTAGGAATTGAGGTGAGTATCGCTAAGAATTTCACAAGAAAAGCTTGATCTCACTCTAGAGATCTTGCTGGTATCGCTTTAGAGGATCTCGCTGGCATCGCTCAGGGGGATCTCGCCGGCATCGCTCAAGGGGATCTCTCCGGCATCGCTCATGCGGATCTCGCTGGCCTCGCTCAGGAAGATCTCGTTGGCCTCGCTCAGGGGGATCTCGCCAGTAAAACTGTCTGTATTGATGGAAGTTCCTTTAACAAATGAATTATTTGAGGTATTTTACTAGGAATTCTAAGTAGTTTAATCAGGAATTATATCTTTTCAGGCCAAGAGGAGCTAGGGGAAGCATATAAACCAATAGGAGCCTGACGAACTGTGAGTGACTAAGTAAACTTAAAGTTTCTAATACTCATGCATATATGATCAAGTAAAGCACAGTGACATTAATGATGTATTTATACTTCCTCAAGCAACAAATTGTTGGAGAATAACTTAATGCATGTTTCCCAGCTTATATGTGTATAGCACAGACCAAGGTATGTCGTGTAACCATTACAAAAGCTATTATCTGATTTTGATATATGCTTCCTAAAGGAAGGTTATGGGAGAATGTGTTCTTGTGCAAATGAGTGGCAATAGAATAGCTCTTGATTAAATACTAGGCTATGGAACTTAATTTGATGTTACAAAATACACATTCGACACCGAAGGATGTTGAGTAGGTATCTAACCAATTAGATACTGAAGGACATTTGAGAAGATACCTGGCCAATTTGATACTAAAGGACATTTGAGAAGGTATCTGGTCAATTTGATATTGAAGGACATAAGAGAATGTATCATAGAAGCTCGATACTGAAGGACAAATTGAGAAGTTATCTGAGCAGAAGTACCTAAAATATGATGGTATTTAGTGTGGTCATGCACGTACGCAGTTATGAATGGGAGACTGAAGGAAGGGTCTCTTGGTTGGTTATAAACATTTGGGAGCTAGAGCATTTAGGCTCGTTCTCAACTAGGGTATAATAATGTTTAATGATGTCTGAGAATGGCTTAAAGCTACATTTAGAGACAATTGTTGAGTTTACTCGTTTGCATATTTACATGTTCATAGTATTGCTATGCTTGTTGCTTTACGATTCTATAGTCACTCATTGGGCTTTTAGCTCACCAAGTTTTTCTATTCTCTTTTCTCAGGTAGCGGTCAGATTCCTCAAGATTGATCCTGCTGCTGCTTGACACCAAAAGACTTGGCTTATTATGAGGATTTAGGTTGATGATCTATTTATGTACACATGTTTTAGAGAGGGACTAGGGCTTCTTTAGGAATGCTTGGGCCATCTGGGAATATTTTTTTTTTTGTTCTCAGTAAATGTAATGTCTTGGCTATATGCATGTGTTTATGTAATTTTTGTAGAACCCTAAGGGAGGTTTGCTGTATGTGTATATTACTAGTGTTTGTAATAGGTTGGTATTTAGATTAAAGGGCTTGGTGGTGGTTGCTGGCAGTAAGGGATAGTAACTACCACGGTCATATCTTTTTCCAGAAAAAAAGGGTAATCTGGGAGGGGGTGTAACAATTTGAGACAAGGAAGAGCGGTGTTTAAAGAAATATATCCAGGTAAACCGAGAGTAATCATCAATTCTAAAGGACTAGCATTTATAGAACTAGATTGAGAAACAAACAATGCGGGTTGTTTTGCAAGCTTGCAATTCAAACAGTCAAAAGGTACAAATTTGGAGACATTATTCAAATTATGACTAGAGATTAAATGACCGAGTTTTTCAGAAGAAGCATGATCGAGAAGAAGGTGCCACTGATAGATAGTAAAGTCGGTGACAGGGGTAGAAAAAGAATAAACAGGAAGCCGAAGAGATGTGAGCTCAAACAATCTTTTCACTTTGCGGCCCATAACAATCATTTGTCCCAACTGTGGATCCTGAACTTGACACCCTGTAGAAGAAAATGACACAGTTAATGTGAAACCCGGATCTCCATTTTCCTACTTAAGTAAGTGATTAAGGAGTTAATTATGAGAAAGTTAAATCCTATATTATGTAAATAATCTAATAATTTTACAATTGTCAAAATAACTATAATAGTTGTCACCTTCTGTGGATCAACAATTAGTAAGAGTTGTAAACCATAATGGTTAGGTATTATAGTTATGATAACCATATTTGATCCTAGAGTACAAGTAGGGAGGACCCTAAAAGGATAAAAAGGAGAGAAAACTTTGGGGACTTAAAGCCTAAATAGTGAAGAAAGGATTGAAGAACTGAGGAAATAAAATATAAAAACAAGAAATATAATAAAATTATGAGGAATTTAGACGTGGGGAAAATCTTGAAAATTCGTGTAGAAATGCATGGCGACAAACCAACTTCACAGTAGCTTACGAGATTGGAGAGAAAGTTGGAGAGAAAATGGGAGAGAGGGAGATTGGAGAGAAAGTTGGAGAGAAAATAGGAGAGAGGGAGATTGGAGAGAAAGTTGGAGAGAAAATAGGAGAGAGCGAGATTGGAGAGAAAGTTGGAGAGAAACTGGGAGAGAGCGAGATTGGAGAGGAAGTTTAAGAGAAACTGGGAGAGAGTGAGATTGGAGAGAAAGTTGGAGAGAAACTGGGAGAGAGCGACACCACCGAGATTGGAGAAAGCGAGATTATGAGCGAGAAAGTGGGAGAAAGCAACACCACCGTGAGTGGAGAGAGCGAGAGCAGCCTGAACGCCTCATTCAAACGTCACGCCCAGGCGATCGAAGGAAACCGCCTGTGCATTAAACGGCCAGGCAAGTATTTATGTGTTGAATTTGGCCACGTTGGTATAGATCATATACTTGAAAACCCTAAATTGAATACAAACAAAGATCGAATACGCAAGGGCAAACATCAACCAAAATTATGTGTCTTATTAAGAGAAATTCTTAAACCCTAAGTAATTGTGGTGGATGCATATGGGAAGAACACCTTGAGCCAAAGTGAGGTAAGCTTGCGTTGATGAAGGGAGAAGTAACCACTTGGCCATGCAGCCAAGTAGGTGATGTCAACACCATAAAAGGTTTGGACGTCTATAAATAGAGCCTTTGGGATTTCATTTTCAAATCACACAATCATAAAATTCGTAAAAAGAGAGGGAGAATAGAGAGTAGTGGACAGTAAGGGTTGAGGAAAATGCATCAAATTTGGACGAGGAGATCTCTCAATCTACTCGTGCGTTTGATGTGAATCTAAAGCCATCTGAAAGATAAGAGAGTCTAGTTTTCATGGTGAGCTTCTGAAGAAGAAGCTCTAAGGAATTAGGCTGGAGAATTAAGAAAAAGACAGAGGGGTTGAGCTATCGGGTAAGCTGGGCCAGTCTTGATGTTTGATGATTCCGGCCAAACCATGAAGAGTTATGAGCTAATATTTTAGGGTAAGCTTCTTGAGAAATTTTAGAATATGTTTGTAGAAGAAGGTATCTCAAAATAAGATTTAGAACTATGAGTAATCTAAGCTGTAATTTGAATCTGGATTCTAAGGGGAAAAGGGAGCACGAGGTAGAAAAAGGGAGCTACTAGAAAGGCTCCTAAGCTATCAAGGTGAGTGTTATGTTGCTTTGATAAATAGATGCATAATAGGAATGTTATTATGACTTTGACTTACTGTGAAGTCTTAGTAAATAAATGGATAATAAGATGTTATTATGACTTTGTTACGTACTGTTTATGTGATATAATATATCTTGAGTAATGTATAACTTTGGAACGTTTGCTGAATAATATACAGCTTTAGTATAGGAAAGCATGTTGTGAATATTATATTATATAGCTTTGATAAATATAGAATATTTTGAGTATTTATACAGTGTTGATAGTAAAAGCATATTATGAATATTTATTTAACTTTATACTTTGATATAGGAATATATGCATAAGTAGATGCGAAATGCATGCTTTTGGTGATATGATGATTACCATGATATTGTTTGTGTAGTGACTATGGAAACTGAGATTATGCCCGGGATATAGTTAGCATGCTTAACAAAAAGGTGCTTGGCGGGAAAAATAGTCGGCTTCAGTCGGTGGGAAATAATAGTCGGCTTCGGTCAGCGGAAAATAATAGTCGGCTTCACTCTGTGGGAAATAATAATCGGTGACGACCGGCGGGAAATATGGTCAAGTACCTAAGCATGACTAGCAGGATAAATAAAATAGTCAGTGTGCACATTGGCGGGAATTAGGGTCATAGGAAGGTTTCCATAGGTGATTGTATTGATTGATGATATGATATGCATGCCACATGTAGCTTTCTGGAATAAAGATTACTGATTGCATGACTATATCTTTGACTGTGCCTGAGTTACAATGTGAGTGTTGGCATGAGATTGTTTTCCCAAAAATGATGATTTTCAAAATGATTTCCGGCTTAAAAGAACCATTCACTGGGCTTAGTAGCTCACACTCTTTCAAAATGTTTTCTTAATCCCTCCTCCCTCCCCTCCCTCCCCCCCCCCCCCCCTCCCCCACCAGGTAGCGGAAGATGAAAAGTTCTAAGGTGCTACTAAGGTTAAAGTCTGCCACGTGCCACAAATACACTTTCGGAGGATTTTACGATTGTCGTTGTAAACCTTGTTGTTAAATCTTTAAGTTGTATAAACGTTATATCACATTGTAATAAAAGATGGGCCTACTTAATCCATGGTACTTTATCTCCTTGACTTAATCATTCCGCTGTGTATAAGTTATAGTATGGTATCAGAGTTATTTCCGTAAGAGTCATTAGGCAATAAGTGTCAGCCTAAGGGTTGATAAATGTTGCAGTCGCATCCCTCTCCCAGGCCAGGAGGGAGGTCTGGGGGCGGGGTGTGACAGTTAAACCAAGGTCACACAATTGCCCAACGAAGACAAGATTAAATGACAAATTTGGAACACAATAAGTATTGGAAAGCTGTAATAGGGAAGTTTCAATGGAGCCAACATGGGATATGGTCATGCAATTTCCATCAACAACATAAATGGGAATAAGAGATTTGGTAGAAGTAGATGCAGTCATAAGAGAAAAATCAGTCGTCATATGGTTGCAACAAGCAGAATCAAGAAGTCATCTATTACCTAGGGAGACCGTAAGCACAAAGGAATTTAATGAAATCACCTGTTTATGTAAGTCTTGTAAGTCACTCATTTGAAAAGTAGACGGGGAAGGTTCAGAGGTAGCAGAAGAGGTAGCAATAACAGTAAAGGCAAAACCAGGATTAGTTATAAAAGATAGCGACTTGGAGGTATGTCCTGATAGTCGCGGTGGCCTTGTAAGATAGTTGTCCAGAATATGACCTCTTTTGTGACTATATCTGCACTCGACTTTTGGATAGTTAGCAAACTTATGCCCAATGAGCTTACAGATTTTACAAAAGGAAGCTCAAGAACTACCAGGCATATGAGTGTTGGCGAGTACAACCTCCGATTTTCAAGAAGAAGTGATGCCAAGACGTTTTTCTTCAAATAGAATTTCCTAAATTGCTGCATCTAGAGACGGAAGGGGACTACGGTGGAGTAAAGCAGCACTCATATTCTAGACGAAGTCCCATAAGAACAATAATAAGGCAAAGGTGATTAGTACTAATTTTAGCTTCATCCAATTGTGTCCATACTGGCTGAAGTGTAGCCAAGTTTTCGTTAACAGATTTCCCCATCTCCAAAGTACGATGAATCAGAGTGTTGTACAGTTGATAGTAGTGAGCTAAGCCAACGGACTGAAATCGAGTAGATAGTAAATCCCACAAACTCTTGGCATCATCAAACACTTCAAACTGAACATGGATTGCCGTTATAGATGTATATCCGATCCAAGTGATGATTTGATGGTTTTTGTTGTCCCAATATTCTAATCGTTCAACAAATTTAGTATCGTCTTAAGTGGATATCTTGACTGGTTGGGGAGTATCATCAGTGATAATTCGTCATAATTTATGCTCGTTTAGGAAACTCTTCATTTGATAGGCCCAAGTAATGTAATTTGTCCCATCAAACATAGTACTAATGGGATGAAATACATGATCCTTTCCCATGTGGCTTGGCGGTTTAGAAGAAGAAGAAAACCAAGGACAACAAGCGAGACTTGGTGACTTGGCAGCTTGGCTGAAGGGATCAAAGATTGATTTCTGGACCAAGAATCAGGGATCGAGTTTAATCGAGGATTGAGTTCTTGCATGGCTAAAAGGATCAAAGGTCGAGTTATGGACCGCAAATCAAGGATCGAGTTCGATCGAGGATTGAGTTTTGGATCGGGGATTAGAGCATCGAGTTTTGCATAGTGGGGATCTAGGATCGTGTTTTTCACAGAGGCTACATAATCGAGGATCGAGTTTTTCATAGTGGCTTCGAACAAGGGATCTATGTGGTTCTTCTTCATGCCAAATAGGGGTTCTAGGCGGTCGGTCGATGACTAGACAGCAAGGATGACAGAGAACAAGAGGAAGAAGAAACCAGCTAGAAAGTCTCTGATACCATGTGAAAGATGTATTGATCAAATGTGTCTTTACAAGGAACTGTACAGGGGTATAAATATTGTATTAACACCCTAAGAATAGACCCTAACCAAATTAACCAAATCCTAAAGACTCTCCAAAGGAGACCTAGTATACAGGACATTTCACACCCCGCACCAGATTATTCTCCTAACCTGGATGGAATAGTGACTGCAGTAGTTGTCAACCCTTTTGCTGGCACTTATTGCCCATCTCACCTTAAAACATTACTTAAACCCTATATACATACATAATAACACAGAACTTAACACCTTTACACTATAAGGTTTCACAGCATTATTCACACATGAATATTACAACTTAGTGAGCCCTATCTAGAATACAAGTCACTGGTCAGACACATGTGTACTAGCTGATACCGATCTTCAATTATGCTTCCTTTAACCCATTTCTTTAAGTGGCAGAGCAGCATCAGAAATGTCTTCTGGGAACTGACCGCTACCTGTAAAAGAAAACATTTGAAAACGTGAACTAGAAGCCTAGTGAGTGACTTTACAAAACATAAATCTTATGTTTAAGAACCATAGCTTGACAGCGTAATACCAAAACTAGAATAAACCAAGCAACGTATACATAAAGACCTTTAAAACCATCGTATCAAGAACCTGAGTCATAGCTGAGAATGAGCACTCCCTGCTCTAATTCCAACGTCAAGCCATGGCCGGATAAAACCTCTTCCTCGACCTGTTCACATAAAATTATACCCAGAAGAGATCCCCACATTGATCTCTTTAAACAATCTGATGGTGTCTCAAACAACATCCTTAAGACATAAACGTAGATAACAACTTCTATACATCAATACTCATTAGATCTTGGATGAGAACGAGCATACACCGCTCAAGCTCCCAACGTCTATTACTGGCCAAGAGATCCATATCTCGGTCTCACATTCACACCTACCTACATACATTATTACACATCAAGCATTGACGATCATTCACAAGCATTAACAACTCCAGTCTATCCTTCTAGTCCAGAAGAAAGTATGACTATCTCTATTCCTAGTTGAGATTGAATTCAAATCTAACCCTCAACCTCAACCTTAATCGGGGAGAACTCTTTAGCTCAATAACTTGACGTCGTATTACCTATGTGCATGTAGTTATAACTGGGTATCGTCGTACTGTATATACCTGACTAGGATACCTTCTCATAAGTTCTTCAGTATCCTCAGGTACTTCTGCTCAGATACCTTCTCAAACGTCCTTTAGTATCGAGCTGTTAAGATACCTACTCATATGTCCCTCGGTATCAATTTGGCCGGATACCTTCTCAAAAGTCCTTTGGTATTAAGTTGGTCGGGTACCTTCTCAAAAGTCCTTCGGTACCAAGTTGGTTAGATATCTTCTCATATGTTCTTTGATATCAATTAGGCCGGATACCTTCTCAAAAGTCCTTTGGTATCAAATTGGCGAGGTACCTTCTCAAGTGTTCTTCAGTACCTTGTTCTAAGTAAAACTAGTCATAGACATTTAGTGGAAAGGATACCTTCTCATAAGTCCTTCAGTATCCATTACAAAACATGCCACCAACATTTAGTTGAACATTACAATTTAGTGCTCAGATCATAATACCAGTTCATCTTTCATACTGAACCATCATAAAAATGGAGTTATTTAACCCTACTATAAGTACTTGAACAATATAACCTATTTACATCAATCCCATAGTAAACATACTCTACTCAGTATGAGAAACTGTTTTACAATCATAATGCTTGGCACATCATTTATTCACTTAACATGAGAAATACTTCCAGTGATATCATAATTTACTAAACCAATAAAACAGTAAGAAATCAACAGTCACTTACCATTTGTTGGTCTCTTAATAAATTACGAGCTTCTGCTAGCTCTTCATGGCCAGCGAGATCACCAAGAGCAGAACCAACAAGATCACCAAGAGCAGAAATAACAAGATCAGCTTGAGCAGAACCAACGAGATCACCAAGAGCAGAAACAGCGAGATCAACTTGAGCAGAACCAACAAGATCACCAAGAGCAGAAACAGCGAGATCAGCTTGAGCGACACTGGAGAGAGCCTCACCAGCGACACTAGCGAGAGTCTCACTAGGGATGCTGGAGAGATCTTCTTCAAACGACATTAGCGATACCTTCTCATTTCCAGCGAGAATTCCCCCGAGAGCGAGATCCTCTTCACAATTTCCAGTAATACTCTACCCAAACGACACTAGCGATACCTTCCTATTTTTAGCGAGAATTCCCCCGAGAGCGAGATTCCCTTCACAATTTTCAGCGATACTCTTCATTAGCAAGTTGTTTGCTTGTTCTTCCCAAGCAGCTGTCTGCTTATTCACGAGTTCCCTGTTACAATTTTAAAAATCCATAACTCAAAATCTAGACCTCTTTTGAAGAAACTTCCTTCTACAAACATATTTAGAATCGAGTTACTTTCTTACCTTAAAATTTCAGCCATTAATTCCTTGTAGTTTGGCCTAGAACCTCAAATCTTCACCTCGGGCCCTGTTTCCCCGAGATTTTATCTTCTCTATAATTTCATCACTTTCCCCCTCTTCTTCTTCTGCCATCTTCCTCTGGCACAATAAATCTGAGAATTAAGTCTTCTCAGTTTTCCAAATGGTACTGATTTCACCAAATTTGTTCATGTAGATTGTCAAACCGGACCTTCGAGGTTCTTTTTCCTTTTTTAATCCTGCTACCACCTCTCAACTCAAGGATAACTTGCCACGTCAACGCTTAGTTCTTCCCACTTAGAACATTCCTCTCCTTTCTTCTAAATTCTCATTAGCAACACATCACCCTTTTTTTTTTTAAATAATAATAATAATAGTACGAAAGGAATGTGTTTATATCATATAGCATTTTTATTTTATATTTTTTTTTCCTTTTCTTATTTTTTTTAAATACCCTTATCTAAGGAACTTTAGTTCGGGTTTTACAGGAGACCTAGTATACATTGTAAAACCCGAACTAAGGTTCCTTAGATAAGGGTATTTAAAAAAAATAAGAAAAGAAAAATAATATAAAATAAAAATGCCATATGATATAAACACCTTCACTTTGTATTATTTTTCTTTTGTTATTAAAAAGGGTGATGTGTTATTAATGAGAATTTAGAAGAAAGGGGAGGAATGTTCTGAGTGGGAAGAATTAAGCTTAGGCTGGCTGAAGGCATTAAGGGAGGGTGATGTGGCAAGTTATCCTTGAGTTGAGAGGCGAAAAGAGAATTAAAAAAGGATAAGGAACCTCGAAAGTATGGTTTGGCGATTTACATGAACAAATTTGGAGAAATCGGTGCCATTTGAAAAGCTGAGAAGGCTTAATTCTCAAAGTAGTTGTGCCAGAGGAAGATGGCAGACGAAGAAGAGGTGGAAAGTGATGGAATTATAGAGAAGATAGAATCTCGGGGAAACAGGGCCCGAGGTGAAGATTTGAGGTTCTAGGCCAAACTACGAGGAATTAATGGCTGAAATTTTAAGGTAAGAAAGTAACTCAATTCTAAACATGTTTATAGAAGGAAGTTTCTTCAAAGGAGGTCTAAATTGTGAGTTATGGATTTTTAAAAGTTGTAACAGGGAACTTGTGAATAAGCAAATAGCTGTTTGGGAAGAATAAGCAAACAGCTTGCAAATGAATGGGAATCTCGCTAAAATTGTAAAGAGGATCTCGCTTTCGGTGCAAATCTCACTGGAAATAGAAAGGTATCGCTGGGAATTGTGAAGAGGATCTCGCTCTCGGGGTAAATCTCGCTAGAAATGAGAAGGTATCGCTAGTGTCGTTCTCTCCAGCATTACTTGTAAGGCTCTCATTGGTAAGGCTCTTGCTGGTGTCGCTGGTGAGGCTCTCGCTAGTGTCGCTGGTGAGGCTCTCTCTAGTGTCGCTCAAGCTGATCTCACTGGTTCTGCTCTTGGTAATCTCGCTGGTAAGGCAATTTGTTGAGGATGGAAATTCCGTTAGTTAATGAGCTGCTTAAGGTATTTTGCAAGAAATTTTAAGTAGTTTAATTGGGGAAATATATTCTTTCAGGCCATGAAGAGCTAGCAGAAGCTCGTAACCCATTAAGAGACCAAGAACTGTGAGTGATTGTGAGATTTCCTTACTGTTTTGTTGGTTTAGTAAATTATGACTTCACTAGAAGTATTTCTCATGTTAAGTGATTAAATGATGTGCCAAGCAACTTGATTTTCTTATACTGAGTAGAGTATGTTTATCATAGGATTGATGTAAATAGGTTATATTGCTCAACTACTTACAGTAAGGTTAAGTAACTGCATATTTATGATGGTTCTGTATGAAAGATGAACTGGTAATATGATCTGAACACTAAATTGTTATGTTCAACTAAATGTTGGTGGCATGTTGTGTAATGGATACTGAAGGGCATATGAGAAGGTATCCTTTCAACTAAATGTCTATGTCTAGTTTTACTTAAAACAAGGTACTGAAAGACTTATGAGAAGGTACCTGGCCAATTTGATACCGAAGGACTTTTGAGAAGGTATCCGGCCTAATTGATACCAAAGAACATATGAGAAGGTATCTAACAAACTTGGTACCGAAAGACTTTTGAGAAGGTACCCGGCCAACTTGATACCGAAGGACTTTTGAGAAGGTATCCGACCAAATTGATACCGAGGGACATATGAGTAAGTATCTTAATAGCTCGATACTGAAGGACATTTGAGAAGGTATCTGAGCTGAAGTACCTGAGGATACTGAAGGACTTATGAGAAGGTATCCTAGTCAGGTATATACGGTACGACGGTACCCAGTTATAACTACGTGCATGTGGATAATACGACGTCGAGGGATTGAACAAAAGAGTTCTCCCTGATTAAGGTTGAGATTGAGGGTTAGATGTATTAAGTCAATCTCAACCAGGAATAGAGATAGTCATATTTCCTTCTAGGCTAGAAGGATAGACTAGAGTTGTTAATGCTTGAGAATTATCATCAACGCTTGATGTTTAATAATGTATTAGTTTTTCCAAGCATGTTGTACATGTCTAATGCATGTTGGTGGTTCCATAAACTAGTTGAATAACGTTGTAATTTAGCTATTTCACCAAATATGAAGCATGTGTTAGGGTTAAGGCTAAGGTTAAAGGAAGCTTGACATACTACGTTTAAATACCTAAACTTGCCAAGGTACATGTGGTGGTATTTCAAAGAACAAATGAGTAGAGATACTGGTAAGGAAGGTATCTAAATAAATGTACCTAAGATGTTGACGACACATAGTAAACTCCACGTGTATTTAGGCAAGTGTGAATGCGAGACCGAGATATGGATCTCTTGGCTAATAACAGACGTTGAGGGCTAGAGCGGTGTATGCTTGTTCTCATCCAAGATCTAATGAGTATTGATGTATAGAAGTTGTTATCTACGTTTATGTTTTAAGGATGTTGTTTGAGACACCATCAGATTGTTTAAAAAGATCGATATGGGGATCTCTTCTGGCTAGAATTTAATGTGAACGGGTCGAGGAAGAGGTTTTATCCGGCCATGGCTTGACGTTGGAATTAGCAGGGAGTGCTCATTCTCAATTATGATTCAGGTTCTTGATGCGATGGCATTAAAGGTCTTTATGTAAACGTTGCTTGGTTTAATCTAGTTTTGGTATTACGCTTTCAAGCTATGGTTCTTAAACATGAGATTTATGCATTATAAAGTCACTCACTGGGCTTCTAGCTCATGTTTTCAAATGTTTTCTTTTTCAAGTAACGGTCAGTTCCCAGAAGACGTTTCTGATGCCGCTCTGCCACTCAAAGAGACAGGTTAAAGGAAGTGCAATTGAAGATCAGTATTAGCTAGTACACACGTGTCTGATTAGTGATTTGTATCCTAGATGAGGCTCACTAGGTTGTATTATTCACGTGTAAACAATGCTGCAAAACTCTGTAATGTAAATGTATTGAATTATGTGTTCATATGCATGTATACAGGGTTTGAGTATGGTTTTTAAGGTGAAATAGGCAGTGGGTGCCAACAAAAGGGTTGGTAACTGCTCCAGTCACCACTCCGTCTAGGTTAGGAGGATAATCTTGTGCGGGGTGTGACATACATTGACATGATTGATTTGCCAAATCATGAAGAAGAATATGAAACTTAGGTACACAAAGAATCGAGTTTCTTCTCCCTTCGCAAGGCCTCCAATTATGCATTCTTTTGTGTACACAAAACATTATCAACCACTAAACAAATATACTAAAATTAATAATAAATTCATCCTTACGATTCCCACTCCAATCTCCATAGCTGAAGCACCCAATAAAATCAAATCATCGCCGTCGTCCAATCCTCCTCCAGCACTCCCCAAGAACTCTCCAAAGACGAAGCCAAGGAGAATACTGTCATTCCACCACCACCCAAACCCCCCTTTTTTTCCTTCTTTGTTTTCCTTATTTTATTTTAAAAATATATATTTTTTTTATTTTATAATATTTTTCAGCTCAAAATTTTCTTTACGGATTGTTTGTTTGGTGGGTGAAAAAGAGAAAATGGAGAAATTGTATATATATATTTGAAGCTCTACCCTCGATTTTGTTGAAATTTGATTCAATTGTTATTTTACTATATGCCTTTAAAAATTTGAATTTCACAGTAAAAGATTCTCCGAAAATATAAAAGAAAATACTAAAAAAATAAGAGAAGAAGATAAGAGTTGGGGGGAAATGATAAAAAGAAAATAGATTTAGCCTTAAATCGTGGACGGGGTACATGATTTATCTGCTGATTGAAAACTCGTGGATCATGTCCACGATTTCACAACCGTATTTTTGTCAATAGTTTCAAACCAACACTATTTTTGACAATAAATATTAAAATAAATATTAAAATAAAAATTATTTTAAAAAGCATTGTTGTTTTCAAATTATTCAGTTTGATTTCGATGGTATATCTTACTTATATTAATTGTGTCAACCAATAAACTAATAAAGTATATGAGTTAATTTGTTATATTTTCATGATTTTGATATGATTTTGTTACATTTAATTTGATATGTCAATTGTATAAAGTACATATTTTCATATTTTGTGTATCGGTTAGCTAATAAACCGAAATTAGAGAGAGAGAAAAAAGCATATCAGTGAAATTATATTAATATATACAAAATATGAAGTATATCATGAAAAAGATATACTTAAAGAATAATATTGATATTTTTAGAAAGAAAAAACATTGATATTTCAATTGTATATCAATACTAATTCAAAATGTATTCTTGAAGTATATCATTAGTGTAGTACTACTGTTTTTTGCACTCATGCAAAATTCATTTAAAATATAATATTGATGTATCAATATATATGTGTGTGTGTATGTATATATGTATGTATCTATATGTATGTATGTATATATATTATATCAATAGTATATTAATCGATAATCATTAAAAAATCACCATTTTAAGTATATCATTTGTGTATCTATCAATACTTTTTCTAAATCTTTATCAAGTATAACATTTATTAATGTATCAATATAAACATAAAAAAATTTTACAAATAAAAAAAATTTCAAACTATTTACAGATATAGAAAATAACTAATAAACATTAATAGACTTCTATCAACGTTTATCAATGATAGATTTGTATCAGTTTCTATCACTATAATATCAATGATGGACTTCTATCAGTTTCTATAATTTATAGACTTATATCAACATCTATTAATGGTAAACTTTTATTAGTTTCTATCACTGATATACACTAATAGAATTATATTAATGTCTAACAATGATAGACTAATATCAGTTTTTATCACTGATATTATTAATTATAGACGTCTATCAATTTCTATCATTGATATACACTGATAGACTTCTATCAGCATTTATTAATGATAGACTTATATCAATTTTTATCACTGATAAATGCTGATAGACTTTTATCAGCATCTATTTGTAAAAGACATTAATAAAAATGTCTATCACTATCTAAAAGCAACAAAACTCAAGTCTATCATCTAACTTCATGGGTAAATCAATTTTAGCAATAAAACTTAATGGATGTTCAAGAAAAAGAAGGAGAGAAGAACAAGTAAGGAGATATAATGAAGTAGAAGACAATGAAAAGAAGAAGAAGAAAGATAGAGGTGTGAAAGAGAATAATTAGAAAAATGCTGTAACAGATGTTGAAGAGAAAAATTTAAATGAGAGATGAGATGGATGAGATAAAACTTTAGGGCATTTGATGTTTGTGTAACTAACACAAGAGTAAAAAAAAGATAATTTCGCTACTAAAAAAGGCTAGAAAATCCCATTTTTAGAAAGCAAATAATTTGTCAAAATGAACATATCTCAACTGATATTAAATATGTACTATCGACCTCAAGATTAGAGGTTTAATCCATCGACTCCACATATTGTCAAAAGAAAAATAAAGCAAATAATTCTTCTTTTTAGAATCATAAATTAATAATTTTGAAATGTATGTTCAACCTCAATAATTAAATGATTTGCTAAATGGTTTTTATGGAGATTTCTTTAATTAAAGTATAAAGGGTACATTTGGAGAGATGTTTTCACTTCAGGTCCAAAACTACTTTTCATTTTGTTGGGTTGCATGTCCTAAAACTAGCAGTTTGTAAAATTAAACATATTTCTCGTTTGCAATAAAAATGCTATTGAGGTCGTATTCAATAAACTATTATTGAATATGTAAATTGCACTTGTAAAAATTAAATTCAATAAACTAACGAACCCCTGGAAATAGCATGAATACTTGAACCTTATGTGGGTATATAAAAGAGGATCAAGTTTGGGTATATAGCCAAAACAGTCTATAACTATAAGTATAAGGTTGAATATCTTGTCCTAGGGACAGTATGGATTCAGTCTGCTTTGTATTTGATACAAACAATGTGATCCCAAAATCGTTCATGTGAAGTCACGAGTGCGGGAGCATCCTATGAAAACGATGTTTGCAGAAGACCTAAACACGAAATAGTCACTTTTTCTTTATAACTACCGTTTACTGTTAAAACTGACTATTTCAAACATATGACCTAGGATAACTCGAAAAGATTGGATAGATAGCTAGGAACATAATCTTGCAAGATGAAATTTACTCCTACCCATTTTAAGGTTAGCAGATAGATTGTTCCCTTAAGTACTGACTCCTGCTCTTAAACAAAGAGGCCCCACACTCTCTATAGTTGAGAGGTACTCGGTTCATTGGTAGGACAATAAACCAATTGTTCGTTGGTGGATCAGTAGAGACTTAAGCAGCAAGATGTATTAAAGAGGTAAAACGGTAATTTTGACGACCCAACTGTTAATATGGTTCAAAGAGTTTAGTCAATTAATGTCTTGAGATCGTTGGAGCTTATGATCTGTAGGTCCATTAGGTCCCTCTACTAGTTCACAAATGGATTAAACCTTAGAATAGGGTACTGAGAGAATTTCAAATGTTCAAATTCGAATTAAGGGAATTATTAATTATATACGATATAATTAAACCTTTAATTATCAAACTAAATGAAATTTGAGAATTAGATAATATTTAAATATGATTTAAATATTAATTACATGAATAGGGATTCATGTTTGTGGAATTGATGATTTAATAATTTAATATTAGATATTAATTTTTTAATTAATTTAGTTGTTAAATCAATTATTTAAATAAATTTTAATTAATATTAGTTGTTTGAATCAACAATTAAATATCGAATTTTATGAAGATTCATTTAATTAAATCAATATTTGTTTTAAGTGTTTTAAATTAAATTTTGAAATTTAATTTAAAAATTGAAAATTGATTAAATAAATCCACTCAATCCACCTTAAATTCCACTTCCATTGATAGTGGTTTTGGTTTCAAGCCATGGTGAAATGGTGTGGCATGCTGAATTTGATACAAATAAAATTCATTTCAGTTGAGAAATGTGACATGCAATGCTGATTTTTTAAAAAATTAGTTGAACAAGGGATTTTCAACATTTGAACAAAAGTCCTTCTCTCCAATATTCCATAAAATTGCAGCTCATTTTGGATCCCACAATTGAATCTAAGGTCCTAAAGAATAGTAGGGAAGATCAGGTGGTGGTCTACAACTTGTTGGAGAGTAGAATTGAAGCTGGAATTGAAGGATTGAAGAGTTCTTCAACAGTAATCTCAAAAATCCTATTTCTTAGTTATGCTTGCTTGAAGTAGTTTTCAATTATTATTGTAATAATTTATATTGTTTGCTTGCTTAGGATGTCAAAACTTATCCTAGTAACACTACGAGTACAAGCTACTTTGTAGATGTGATAATTGTTATAAAGTTTTATAAATGATCTGATCCTGATCATTCATGTGGAGACATGTGAGCGGAGGTATTCTATAAAAAGGTGTTTGTATAAGATCCGACCACGAAATCATTAGTATCATTATATAACGTCGTTCATAATAGAGACTTATATTTCACCAGGATGACCATAGGTGATATGACCTGAATCCTAAGTGAGTTGTAAACTTCTGCTTATGAAGGCTATCCTTTGTTTTGTATGGGTGAGAGTGGCCAGATTGCCGACTCAATAAGACTACCATTTTAAGGATCTGTTTGATTGGGGAGCTGGGAACACAACTACATAAGAAGAAACTCACTCTTTTCCCAATGTCGGGATAAGTAGATAAATTACTCTTTTAAGGGCTAATTCTGGGGCTTGAAAAATGTTGCGCCACACCCTCTCCTGGCCCGAGAGGGATTTGGTCATATTTACCATGACTTATTGTCCATTAGAGGATTCAATGATACTTAAGGAGTTAGATGTAACTATAGAGCGAAAACGGTAACATTGGCCTAGTTGTACTTATGAACAATTTGTGAAGGGTCATCACATTTTTTACTGGTTATATCCAATGGACACAAAAATATATCTGTAATGCAAAGAGTACAATTGTCGGTCTTTAGTGGAGTGCTCAACAATTAATGGATGTTGAATTAATTAATTAAAAGAGTTTATTTAATTATTCAAGCACCATTGGAGCTTCAATCTACAGGTTCATGAGGTTCCCTCTATAGCTCAACAGGGTTTAAATGAGAATCAATTTTGGATTAATTTGAATTGTTCAAATTAATGGATAGAATTAATTATATGTGATATAATTAATTTAATTTAATTATATATGATATAATTACTATAATGTATTTGATACATTATATTACAAAGTTTATTTGTGAGGAAATAAATATTTGAATATGATTTAAATATTGATTATGTGAATTGGATTCATATAATTGAATTGAATATAACTGAGATTTATATTAAATATCATTGTTGAGAGAATTAAAACTATAGGTTATATTGTATGTGATACAATATTAAACCATATGTTATATGTTATATATGATATAACATATAGTTTATATATATATATATTAAAATTAAAATTAATTTATTTTTATTTTGAATTTTGTTTAGGGACTTCTCTCCAATAATCTCTCTCAACTCACGTAGTACTTAAGAAGTTAGATGTAATTTTTTATTTTTTTCATAATTAATTTATAGTGTGGGTAGGTTTATGCATTCTATATTCATGTGATGAATATTGGGATGAATGGTTTACAATTATGGATGTTTTCGGGATTGGCCATTTAGAATATACAACTTTTATTTACAAATTGGTTTGTAAAGGCCCCAGTTTTGGACATAAATCTTTGCGATAGAGTATGTGATTTATTGTTTTTGGGTCGTTTGTGGTTATTTTGGTGTGTTTCTGTCTCTCTCAAATCGACTCTTGCCCGCTTTAGTTCCTGATTCGATTGGTTCCCCTGCGGTTCAGTCAGTTCAAGTGGTTCAGGTCCGGTTTAGGGGTTGGGCAGTTTGGTTCGAGTGGTTCAAGGCCCTATTCACTTGTTTCAAACCAGTTGACTATTATTACATAATAGTTAGATTTTTTAATTATTAAATTAATACAAGTGTTATATTAATATAATTAGTTATATTAATTTAATTAATTGTTTAGATGTCCAATCCCGTTCCATTAATTGTTTTAAATTATGCATAAGATGCATGATTTATTTTTTATTATATATAATGTATGCCATATAATATAAATCTCACCATAGGTTATGCATTTAATTTCATGCATCATTTATATTATAAATGTTATAATATATGCATGCATGTATTAATAACATATATGTGCATCATTTATATTATAAAAGTTATAAGATATAGTATGGATGTATGTTTGTGGTAAACCCGGATTTCTATTTTCCTTACTTAAGCAAGTGATAAAAGGAATTAACTAAGTGAAAGTCAAATCCTAAGTTAAGGGGAAGGAAATTTCTAAATGTTAAATAGATTTTCTTTGAATAAATTAAGTTGAGCTTTAATTGGTAAAATTGTAATGAAATTTGTATAATAAGTATGTTGATGAGAAAGTTAGTGTGGAATGGTGAAGAAAGAATGGGGATTTGAAAAGAAAAATATAGAATTGAGTTGGGAAAGTTGGGGAAAAATAATAAGTAGGTTGAGCTAGTGTGAAATAATATGGAAATTAAGTTTGAAAAATTTTGGAAAAATTGGCTAAGTATAGAAAATTTATGTGAAATGCATGTTGTGCACAAAGTGCTAGAAGGCAAGTGACTCGTGGCACAATCGTGTAGGAATTGCACGGAGACAAACAATGTTCGCAGTAGCTAAGAGCAAGATCATTGAGAGTGAGATCAGGAGATCGTTGAGAGCGAGATCATTGAGATCGAGACCAGCGAGATTGGAGAGGAAATGGAGAGAGCGAGATTGGATAGAAGATGGGAGAGAGCGAGACCAGCGAGAAAGCTGGAGAGAGCGAGAGTGGAAAGAAAAGTTAAAGCTAGAAAGAGCGAGAGAGAGAGTGAGATTGGAGAGAGCAAGACCAACGAGATTGTTGGAGAGAGCGAGAACCAGCGAGAAAAGTGGAAGAGAGCGACACTGCCGAGAGCGGAGAGAGCGACACTGCCGAGAACGGAAAGAGCGAGAGCGCATATGCTAGCCTTGCTTTGTCCGATTCGAACGTCACGCCCACGCCTCGCCTATGCATTGAACGACCGAGCAAGCTTCTGGGCGATGTATTTGGACGCGTTGGGTGTCCGATTAAGAGAAATTCTTAAACCCTAAGAAATTATGTTGGATGCGTTTGGGAAGAACACATTAGAACCAAGGTGAAGTCAGCTTACATTGATAAAAAAAGAAGATTAAACATTTGGCCATGCAGCCAAGTAGATGCTGTCAATGCCACGAGCAATTTGAACGCCTATAAATAGGAGTTGGCATTTCATTTTCAAATCGCACAAAAATCATAAATTTCGTAGAGAAAGTAGAGGGCAGTGAGGGTTTAGAGGAATGTGTCAATTTGGACGAGGAGATCTTCCAATCTCCTCGTGCGTTTGAGTGATTCTAAAGCCATCTGAAAGATCTGGAAGTCTAGTTTTCAGAGTAGGGCTGTCGGAGGAAAAAGCTCAAAGGAACTGGGCTGGAGGTTGAGAAGAAGTAGAGGGTCAGACTATCGGATCAGTCTGAGACCAGTCTTGAGATTTTGATGATTCGGCAAAAACCACGAGGAAATTTAGAGCCTAAACGTGTAGGGAAGATTTCCTAAAGATATTTAGAATAAGTTTGTAGAAGGGAAGTATTGCCAAATAAAGTACGGAACTATGAGAATCTAAGTTTGTAAAGTTATCTGGATTCTAGGGGTGAAAAAAGGGACCCGAAGGAGCTACTAGAGTGAAAAGTTTCCTAAGAATTTGAGTGTAGTGGGCTAAAAAATGTTTCGAACTAAACGTATTTTTAAACTGTTTTTGATTACAAACATTTACAGAAAGCATGTTTGTAAAAAATAATTCTTCATTGCCTACTAGTTTTTATTAAAGTGGTTTTTCCAAGTAAGATCTGAATGTGTTGTGAATGCATGCCTATTGTGAAAAACTATTACATATGTATATGTCATTGATTTTATCCAGCATGCTTACCATCTTTAAAGCCTATTGTTGTATATTGTTATACTATACATGCTTTTAAAGAGGAAAAGTTTTTTAAAATGTTTTGGTAAAATGCGATGCCGAAGTACAAAAGAGAAGGCATCCACCCAACTAGATACTGATAGTACAAGGAAGGTATCTATTGGTACTGAAATACTTTGAGAAGGATACCAAGCCAACGGGATACTGAATTACGTTGGAGAAGGTATTCCTAGTAGGTCTCGATACTGAAGTATAAGGAGAAGGTATCTGAGCAGTAGTACCTAATGTGTGAAGGTACTTAGTGTGGCCACAGGTGAATAAAGTCAGAGATTGAGCAAAAGGGTACTCTTTGGACTAGCAGTTGGTGTTGGGATTATTTTATCTGTTATACAGTACTTTGATTTGAGAAATGATTTTACTGTTTTATGTTTAAAACAACTTTACATGTTTTACTCTTGGAAAACGTTTATGCTGCAGTACGAGTACTGTACAAGTTTATGTTTCAGTTAAAAACTATTTTCTTAAATTATGCATGAGAATTTACTATGTTTTCTCGATCACTCACTGGGCGTAAGCTCACCTCGTTTTCAAATGTTTTTCAAATGTACTGTACCTAACAGTCAATGGAAGTAGCGGTCAAATCCTCTGAAGACAGCTCAGTATCTGCTCTGCCACTAAAGGACGAAAAGACTTGTAACCGTTTGCTAGGTGGTTGCTGTTAATATTGTACACATGTTACTATTGTTCATATAAGAACTAGGGTTTGTGGGTTTTGGGACTTGTAAATCTAATGTTGTAAATACTCTAAACATATTAAGTTTTTAAGTTAATAAATTGTGGGCCTATAGCCGTCCCGTTGCATATAATTTGTATTTAGTATTAGAGTTATTCCGCAAGTGTTTTTAGGCAGTAAGTGTCAGCCTAAGGGTTGATAACTGCTGCAGTCACGCCCTTCTCTAGGCTAAGAGCGTGATCTGGGGTGGGGTAAGTCCCATGGATAAGTCCCTAACATGTGTACCTAATAATTAGGCAAAGATGCTGAGGAAAAGAGGCAGATCGAGCAAGCAGGCTGAGAAGAGAAATATTAACCCTACCAGTGGAGGTTCTGAGGTCTCGTCAGACCCAGATCCGAAGGGAAAAAGAGTTAGAGACTCAGTAGAACAGTAGGCAACTTCTGAAAATGAGTCTAGTACACCAAAGGTAGGTGTAAATCCTGAGATGGAGGATCGAGTGTTCGATAGAATCACTCAAAGATTAGTGGTGTGTAGGATCGATTCAAAACGATCCAGAAAAGAAGTTCGGCGTTGAGAGGCTGAAAGCTTTAGAAGCCACGACATTTGATGGAACCACAGATCCATTTGATGCTGAAATCTGGTTGGATTTGATTGAGAAGTGTTTTAAAGTTATGAGATGCCTTGAGGACCGTAAGGTCGAGTTAGCGGCATTCTTGTTGCAAAAAGGGGCTGAGAAGTGGTGGAAAGTAATAGAGGCTAGACGAGGTAGTTTAGAAACTATGACTTGGTCTGAGTTTAGACAAGTATTTGAGGATAAATACTACCCTAGTTCTTTTAGAGATGCGAAGAGGGAGGAATTCCTTAAGCTAACTCAAAGAGTAATGATGGTTACTGAGTATGAACAAAAATTTACTGAGTTATCTCAGTATGCCTTCCCGATCATCGCGGAAGAGAATGAAAGGTGTAGGAAATTTGAGAGTGGCCTAAGAAGAAAAATATGTACACCTGTTACCTCTACATCTAATTGGGTGAATTTCACTCAGTTAGTTGAGATTGCTATCCGAGTAGAGCAGAGTGGCAAAGGAGGATGAACTTCAACCAGGAGAAGGACAGTTTAGAGTGCCTGGAGAAACAAGAAGTAAAAAATTTAGATCCTCGTTCTCTGGACAGTTGGGTATAAGAAGCTTTGAAGGCATGAGCCAACAAAGTTTGAGTCGAAAGAAGTCCAGACCTGTAGCTAAACAAAGTGGTAGATCAGTATCAGGTCGTGCTAGTGAGTCGGTGGCTAGTACAGGGAGGAAACCACTTTGTGTAAACTGTGGTAGGCCTCATACAGGGGTATGCTACGGTAATAGGAATGTGTGTTTCCAGTGCAGACAAGCTGGGCATTTCAGAAGAGATTGTCCTCAGCTAAGTCGTGGAACACAAAATGAACAAAGACAAGTAACACAGACGGGGAACCAACCTAGAATGACCGGAACTAGAGGTGAGGGATCCGATGTAGCTAAGCAGAAGGGGGTAGCTGGACGACCTCAACAGCAACAGCAGCAGCAGCAGGGTAGAATGTACGCTATGACACACTAAGAAGTGGAAGAGGCTCCAGATGTCGTAACTGGTACGATAACTTTATGTAATCAATTGGTTTATGCATTATTTGATCCTGGTGCTACACACTCATTCATATATAGTATGTGTGCATTACATATAGATAAAATACCTGAACATATGGATGAGGAATTATTTATCTCTACGTCTGTAGAAGATACTCTAGTGGTACATGAGTATTATAGGAATTGTGAAGTAATTCTTGAAGACCAAAGTTTTTGGGTCGACTTAATTCCATTAGAATTACTAGAATTTGATGCTATCTTAGGTATGGATTTCCTAAGTAAACACTATTCCACTATGGATTGCTTTAGAAGAAAAATAGTGTTTAGGAAACCCGGTGAAAAAGAAATAACTCTGGTAGGAAGTAAAAGAATACTCCCAGGAAGTTTAATATCAGTGGTAAAAGCTAGAAAACTGTTGAGTAAAGGATGTGAAGCTTATTTAGCATCTGTAGTAGTTTCCCAAAATAAGAAACTAAAACCTGAGGATGTACCTGTAGTACAAAAATTCTTAGATTTGTTCCCTGAAGAATTACCAGGCTTACCACCTGATAGGGAAGTGGAATTTATTATTGAATTAATTCCTGGTACTGCACCTATATCCCAAGCACCATATAGGATGGCCCCAACGGAGTTGAAAGAGGTAAAAGATCAATTACAGGAACTTGTGGATAAGGGGTACATTCGACCCAGTATATCACCTTGGGGAGCGCCAGTCTTGTTTGTTAGAAAGAAAGACGGTACTCTTAGATTATGCATAGACTATAGACAGTTGAATAAAGTGACCATTAAGAATAAGTACCCATTGCCTCGTATAGATGATCTCTTCGATCAGTTAAAGGGAGCAACGGTGTTCTCTAAGATAGATTTGAGGTCAGGCTATCACCAATTGAAGGTGAAAGACACAGATGTTCCTAAAACTGCATTCAAAACTAGATATGGACATTTTGAGTTCCTAGTAATGCCGTTTGGACTGACAAATACTCCTGTAGTATTTATGGACTTGATGAATAGGATATTCCATTCTTATCTGGATCAGTTTGTGATAGTATTCATAGAGGACATACTAGTGTATTCCAGTAATGCGAAAAAACACAAAGAACATCTAAGGATGGTATTACAAACTTTAAGAGAAAAGAAGTTATATGCCAAGTTTAGTAAGTGTGATTTTTGGTTAAATCAAGTCATATTTCTTGGGTATATAGTTTTAGCTGACGGAGTTAGTGTTGATTCCTAAAAGATAGAAGCAATAGTTAATTTGGAACGACTTCTGAATGTAACCGAAGTATGCAGTTTTCTGGGTTTAGCAGGTTATTATAGGAGATTCGTGGAGGGTTTCTCTAAGATAGCCCTTCCATTGACAAACCTGACCAGAAAAGATGTGAAGTTTGAATGGTCGCCAGATGTTGAGCATAGTTTCCAAGTGCGGAAACAAAGGTTAGGTAGCAGCACCGAAATATTAACCTCTACCTACCACCAGGTAAGGGTTTAAAGTAGTTATTGTATGCATCCTGACAAAGGATTAGATGTGTGTTGATGCAGGAGGGAAAGTAGTAGTTAGCCTATGCTTCACGACAGTTATAAAGAAGCAATGAATGTAATTACCTACACACGACTTAGAATTTTAGCAGCAGTTGTAGTTAGCTCTTAAAATTGTTGGAGAACATTACCTGTTTGCGTGAGCGATTCAGTATATTTACAGACCATTAAGAGTCTAAAAGCATATCTTTGATCAAAAAGGAACTAAACTAAGACAGAGAAGATGGTTGAATTGATTAAAGATTATGACCTTACAATTGACTATCACCCAGGTAAGTAAATGTGGTAGTGGATCTTAAAGTCGAAATAAACAGATACACTAGAGTCAGTATCAATCAGGAAGGGTTACACGATTCGATGAGTTGTATAAATGTAAGGGCAGCATATATCAATACGGCCTCAAACAGGAGGGTTACTAGCTTCATTTCAAGTATGTTCTAAGCTTTGTAGAAGATATTACTAACGTGAACAATTAAAGAATTCTGATCTTCAGAAGTGTAGCTGAAGAAGTGGATAAAGGATTGAGGACGGATTACAATTAGGATGCTGATTAAATGCTATAAGAAGGTGTAGAAATTGCATACCTAACAGATGCTACAAGGGAGTGCAAATAGAATTTAAAGTTATTTCATTTAAAGTTTAGAGATAGAATGTGTTATTGGCTAATAGTTTGGGTTCAACATCTGAGCTTAGAATAGCGTAGGACGAGTATATCACTGGAAAACTAAGAATTTGGATATCAGAGTAGTGCAATAGAAAAGTGCTGGTAATAACAAACCTATGAAAGGTTTGACAACCAGTGAGTTGTTGTAAACTTAAACCAAAGTTAGTTCGAGTAAATTCGAGGAGAAATTTTTCTTAAGGGGGAGTAAAGTGAAGCCGGATTTCGCTATTTTACCTTTACTTAAGCAAGTGATAAGGAATTAAGTAAGTGAGAAGTTAAATCCTAAGTTAAAGGGAAGGAAATTTCTAAGTGTTAAGGTAGGAGTTTTCTCCTAAATCAAATTAAGCTGACGCTTTAATTGGTAAAAATTGTAATGAAATTTGTATAATAAGTAGTGTTTGATGAGAAAGTTAGTGTGGAAAGGTGAAGAAAGATATGGGATTTGGAAAAGAAAAATATAGAATTGAGTTGGGAAAGTTGGGGAAAATAATAAGTAGGTTGAGCTAGTATGGAATAATATGGAAATTAAGTTTTGGAAATTTGGGAAAGAATTGGCCTAGTATGGAAAATCTTATCGTGAACATGCGATGTTGGTGCACCAAACGCCTGGAAGGAAAAGTGACTAGTGACACAAGTCGTGTAGAATTGCACGGAGACAACAATGTTCGCAGTAGCTAAGAGCGAAGATCTGTCTGAGAGTGAGATCAGCGAGATCATTGAAAAGATCGAACCAGCGAGATTGGAGAAGGAAATGGGAGAGAGCGAGATTGGATAGAAGATGGAGAGAGCAGAGACCAGCCGAAGGGGAAAGCTGGAGAGAGCCGAGAGGAGTGGAAGAGAAAAGTTAAAGCTAGAAAGAGCGAGATTGGAGAGAGCAAGACCAGCGAGATTCCTGGAGAGAGCAAGACCAACGAGAAAGCTGAAGAGAGAGACACTGCCGAGAGTGAAAAGAGGGACACTGCTGAGAGCGGAAAGAGCGAGAGCGCCTATGCTAGCCTTGCTTTGTCCGATTCGAACGTCACGCCCACGCCTCACCTATGCATTGAACGACCGAGCAAGCTTCTAGGCGATGTATTTGGACACGTTGGGGTGGATTATGCACTTAAAAACCCTAACTTGAATACAAACAAAGATTGAAGAGGTAAGAGAAAATGTCAATTAAAATTTAGATGTCCGATTAAGAGAAATTATTAAACCCTAAGAAATTATGTTGGATGCGTTTGGGAAGAACACATTGAACCAAGGTGAAGTCAGCTTACGTTGATAAAAAGAGGATTAAACATTTGGCCATGCAGCCAAGTAGGTGCTGTCAATCCCACGAGCAATTTGAATGCCTATAAATAAGAAGTTGGGATTTAATTTTCAAATCGCACAAAAATCATAAATGTCGTAGAGAAAGTAGAGGACAGTGAGGGTTCAGAGGAATGTATCAATGTTGGACGAGGAGATCTTCCAATCTACTCGTTCGTTTGGAGTGATTCCAAAGCCATCTGAAAGCTCATGAAGTCTAGTTTTTAGAGTAGGACTGCCGAAGGAAAAGCTCAAAGGAACTGGGCTGAAGGTTGAGAAGAATGCACAAGGGTCAGACTGTCGAATTAGTCTGGGCCAGTCTTGAAGATTTTGAGATTCCGGCCAAACCACGAGAAATTATGAGCTAAAAGTTTTAGGGTAAGATTTATAAGATATTTTAGAATAAGTTTGTAGAAGGAAGTATTTCCAAATAAGGTTTGGAACTATGAGTAATCTAAGTTGTAATTTGAATCTGGATTCTAGGGGTGAAAAAGGAACCCGACGAGCTACTAGAGTGAAAAGTTCCAAAGAATTCGAGGTGAGTGGCTAAAATGTTTTCGAACTAAAAAGTTCTTAAACTATTTTGATTACAACATTTACAGAAAGCATGTTTGCAAAAATAATTCTCATGCCTACTAGTCTTATAAAGTGGTTTCCAAGCAAGATCTGAATTGTGTTGTGAACGCATGCCTATTGTTGAAAAACTATTTACATATGTATATGTATTGATTTTATCCAGCATGCGTTACCATCTTTAAAGCCATGTTGTATATGTTTTATACTGTACATGCTTTAATGAGAAAAGTTGTTGATAAATAGTTTTGGTAAAATGCGATGCCGAAGTACAAGAAGAAGGCATCCACCCAACTAGATACTGAAGTATAAGGAGAAGGTATTGGTATTGAAGTACGTTTGAGAAGGAACCAAGCCAACGAGATACTGAAGTACGTTGGAGAAGGTATCCTAGTAACTCGATACTGAAGTACAAGGAGAAGGTATCTGAGTAGTAGTATCTAATGTGTGAAGGTACTTATTGTGGCCACAGGTGAATAAAGTCAGAGATTGAGCAAAAGGGTTCTCTCTGGACTAGTAGTTGGTGTTGGGATTATTTTACCAGTTATACAGTACTTTGATTTGAGAAATGATTTTACTGTTTTATATTTAAAACAACTTTATATAATTTACCCTTGGAAAATATTTATGCTGCAAAAGTTTATATTTTAGATAAAACTATTTTCTGAAATTATGCATGATTATTTACTATGTTTTCTCGGTCCCTCACTGGGCGTAAGCTCACCCTGTTTTCAAATGTTTTTGTTCCCCCCCTCCCCTAGGTAGCGGTCAAATTCTCTTAAGACAGCTCCGTATCTGCTCTGCCATTAAAGGACGAAAAGACTTGTAACCGTTTACTAGGTGGTTACTGTTAATATTGTACACATGTTACTATTATTCATATAGGGACTAGGGTTTGTGGGTTTTGGGACTTATAAATCTAATGTTATAAATACTCTAAACATATTAAGTTTCTAAGTTAATAAATTGTGGGCCTACAGCCGTCCTGTTGCATATAATTTGTATTTGGTATCAGAGTTATTCCACAAGATTTTTTAGGCAATAAGTGTCAGCCTAAGGGTTGATAACTGCTGCAGTCACGCCCTTCTCTAGGCTAAGAGGGTGATCTGGGGCGGGGTGTGACAGTTTGGATGTATGTTATTAATTATTCCATTACTTTAGTGTCACACCCCCTCCTTGATTCCTTACCAAAGAGGAGACATGGCCATGGTAGCTATTAACCTTTACCGTCCACTACCACCTACACAAACCTAAACCTAGCATGCCATCCTGTTCATGAATTTTAATAATATGCATGCCACGGCCTACTAAAGAAATTTTATGAACAAAATGGATATATACATGTACGACCACAAATTACTTCCCTAAATGTACAAGAAAACATCATAGGAGGCCCACACCTTCCCTTGGAAAACCCTAGTCCCTTACTCAAAACATGTGTATATAATTAAGTTATTAACCTAAGTCTTTTTTAATAAGTTGAGTCTGTGGGTGGCAGCCTGCAGCAGGATCACCTTTCCACTACTTGAAAAAGAAAATACAAGAGATTTGGTGAGCTAAAAGCCCAGTAAGTGACTTTAGATTCACAATGCAACAAACATAGGAATACTATGAACATGAACACATACAAGCTAATGCAAACCATAGCTATCTCAAACATAGCCTTAAGACATTCACTATACCATTCCAACACTAATATTCTCAATGTGAGAATGAGCCTAGACATTCTTGCTCTCAATTACAATTAGCTCGGAGACCTACACCTTGGTCTTCATTCACTATTGCCTACATGCATGTGGCCACACTAAACCTCCTAATGCTTGATATTTCCGCTCAGGTACCTCCTCGGACATGCCCATCAGTACCAATCCCTCTGATATCTTCTCATAAGTCCTTCAATATCAAATTGACCGGATACCTTCTCAAAAGTCCTTCAATATCGAATTGGCTGGGTACCTTCTCAATAGTTCTTCAGTACCTAATCGATTGGGATACTTTTCTAGACATGTCCTTTGATATCGAGCTCTCTTGATACCTTCTCATAAGTCCTTTAGTATCAAGTTGGCTGGATACCTTCTCATCAGTCCTTCGGTATCAAAATGGCCAGGTACCTTCTCAAAAATCCTTCAGTACCTTATGTATGTTTTATAATAACCAAACAAGTTTCATAGCCTAATCACACACCAAAACTATTCTGCTGTCATTCATTTGCACACGAGTTCACCCCCATGTAACCCCTCATTAAGAATAGCATAAATCATACAGAGATCATGGTTTTTGTAGAACTTAACCAACATACCTTCGCCTGAACTACACATTTACGAACTGTGAATCATGCATTTGGTTATCCTCTCATAGTTGGAAGCTTAAAGGAAAATAAAGGCATTTCTAATGCCACTGTGCTTCACATGATTACCCACATTTACTTATTAAAGATTGGAATTTTCCTAGTCACTTACAGTATGTTTAAGCTTCTACTGGCTTATATGCTTTCCCCAGCTACTCTTGGCCTGAAACAAGTAGATAACCTTGGATTACATTACTTTAAGAAGCCCAGCTCACCCTTAAACAATGTATTTATTTTATAAAAAAAACATTTCTAGCAACTAAGCCAGCCTCACTAGCGAGATCCCCCCTCAAACACTACTGGTGAGATTCCCCCCAAGTGACACCAGCGAGATCTTCACAAGCACTACTGGAGAGATCCTCACTAGCGTCACCAATGAGAGTCTCACCAACGAGATCCTCACAAGCGATGCTGGAGAGAACTGCCCAAACGGCCCTAGCGATACCAGCGATACTCTCTACAGCGACACCAGCGACACCAACGGTACTCTATGGAGCGATTTTATGCATTTCCTTATACAATTCCCTACTAATACTTACCACACTTCTAGCGAGATTTCCCCCGAGAGCGACACCCAAATCCACAGATGCTCACTGTGATCTACCTTTCTGAGCTGTTCCAACCTCAATTCCCTGATAACAACTTTAAAAATTCATAATCCCATACTTCTGAGCCCTTTTAAGAACCTTCCTTCTACAAACCTATTCAGAATTAGATTAGCTTGCTTACCTTAAACTTCCCAGCTCTAATCTCCCTGGCGATTTGGCTTGAATGCTATCAAATTCCACCACGGGTTTAGGTTATACCTCAATTCTGCCCTCTTTGCAAACCCTTCTTCTTGGTTTGTCACCTCTTGCAATCTTCCTCTCTAAAGTTACCTCGAAACTAGGTTCTCCCAGCTCTCCAATGGCACCGAATTTACTCAATTTTCTCTCTCAATTGTCGAGAAACCCAGCCCTTAGAGATTCTCTTACCCTTTAATCTCTCTGCCGCTTCTTGAATTTAGAAATTGAATTGCCAAATAATATTCTCTTAATGCTTTCTGCCAAATAATAATTAGTTCCCACTAAGACATTCCTCCCTCCTTTCTTTTAACCTTCCATCAAGCACATCTTCCTCTTTTCTTTTTTTTTCTTAAATCACACTAATCACCGAGTGTTTTATTTATTCATTACTGTTATATATATATATATTCCTCTCCTTTTTTTAAAAAAAAAAAAACACAAATCTAAAGGACCTTAGTTCGGGTTTTACATTTAGTATATAAATGTTATGTATGCCAGTAGTAATAGAATTGCATAAAGCATGTCACCACTTTAGGATAATTTATAATTGTTATAATTTTACCTAGGCATGCTTTAACTTACATTTGTATGATTTTAATTTGTTTCATTTACTTTATAAGAGTTTTAATTAAATAAAATTAGAAATTAAAATAAATAATTAAGAATTGCATACAAACCTTAGGTTAATTTTTTTTTTTAAAAAAATAGTTTTAAAATATGATTCATATAGACCTAAGATCACATTTCTAATGAGATTAAAAATTAAGTTTAATATTTAATCGGTTTAATAGGATTAAATTATTTTTCATTAAAAGATTAAAATTTGTAGCAAATGTATCTATAAGGGACCTTTTATCGAAGACTAGTTCTATCTAGGTTGGGATATTTAAGTTGATAGAAACGTAACACCCCTACCTGGGAACTTACCTAGAAAGGTGAATTAGATAGATTTGCTACAAGCATGAAATTGTTGATTAATGTTTGTTAAAATGTTTAATGAACATTAATCAAAATTGTTTAACTTTAAAGTATTACTCTTGGGAAAATTTAAACAAACACTTAGTAAAAATAATTAGTCATATTTTTCTAAGTTTAATTAACCCTAGGCAAGACACTCAATGGAAGGAAAATAGGGTATATGATACTTCATTTTTTCTTTTCACATTTCTTCCTTACAGTTCACACCTATACTCAGCCCCGAGGCACCTTTTCTTATGTCCCCCTACGGGTGGTGTTTGTATAGGTCAATACCAAGGTGAATGGAGACAATATTTATAGTAAGTAGGAGGGGGACGTATGTCAACACATTCCACAGTCTCTCTCATTAGTTTTTAGTAAAGTCTAATACTCGGCCTTGAGGCACCTTTGCTTATGTCCCCTTATGGATTACATTTGTATGATTCTTTACTTTAAACTCTAGGAATGGATAGGGTTACTTTAGTTTTTTCCACAATCGGCTTTTTCCTACGGTTGGCTCATTGGGGCAGAACTCTAGGATCTAAAACGAGGAGTTACACTTACAAGAACTGTTAAGCGAGTTTAACAATATTTGGTCCGAAAAATGGTGATTGATAGTTACAGTAACAATGAGTTGTTCTGTCTATTGGTTAAGGTAGTCTCATTTACCATACAGTGGCTTTTGTCCTGCCTCATTGAAACATAATTGCAAAATAGATGTCACCTAGGGTTCGTTAGATTACTTTGCTAAATATATTGGGTTTTCCAAATGGGTTAATACACAATGTACTAATATAAATAATTTGTATGGTTTTAGAAATTTAATGATCGTGACTTTTGCAACTTTATATTTGCTTACTGCCGACAAAATTACTAGAAAAAACTATACAACATAGAACAACACAATCAACATGATTTTAATCATCGATGACCTTCAGTATGTCTTTATGGAGGATTGTCCTTCTATTCTTACTCCAAATCCTGCTTGAAACATTCGAGAAGCAAACGAGTGATGGACACAGGCAAACGAGAAGGCCTGAGCATATATCTTGGCAAGCCTTTCAGAAGTCTTGGCCAAGAAGCATGAGCCCATGCTCACAAATACTGCCTATGAACCTTTGATCAAAATAGAAGACTTACATTTCACTAAGAGGACCATAGGTGACATGAGCTGAATTTTGAGTGAGTTGTGAACTTCTACCTATGAAGTCGGTTCTTTGATTTGCATGGGTGAGAGTGGCAAGATTGCTGACTCATAAGCCTACCACTTTGAGAATTTGTCTGATTGGGAGTTGGGAACATAGCTACACAAGAAGAAATTCACTCATTTCCCACTGTCGAGGTAAGAAGATAAATTTCTCCATTAAGAACTGATTCCGAGGCTTGAACAATATCACGCCACACCCTCTTCTAGCCTGAGAGGGGTTTGCTCATAGTTGAACTATGAATTATTGTTGATTAAAGGGATCAGTGGTACTTAAAAAGTTAGATGTAAGTATAGGGGCAAAACGGTAATTTTGGCCTAGTTGTACTTACGAGCAATTTGTTAAGGGTTATCGCATTGTTGACTGGTTATATCCAAATAAATATATTTTTCGTTCGAATAGTGCAGTTATCGGTCTTTAGTGGAGTACCTAACAGTCAATGGAAGTTGAATGAATTAATTAAAATTTTTTAATTAATTATTAAAGTACCATTCGAGCTTCAATCTACTGGTCCATGAGGTCCCCTTTGTAATTCAACAGGGTTTAAATGCGAATCAATTTTGGATTAATTTGAATTGATCAAATTAATTAAGGGAATTATTTATATGTGATATAATTAATTTAATTTAATTATATATGATATAATTACTATAATGTATTTGTTACATTATATTATAAAGTTTATTTGAGAGAAAATACTTATTTGAATATGATGCAACTATTGATGAGGTGAATTGGATTCATATAATTGAATTGAATATAAATGGGATTTATATTAAATATCATATGAATTTATTTTAATTTTGAATTTTGTTTGAGGGAAATAACTCCCCTCTCCTATTCTCTCTCAACTCACGTAGTGTGAGTGGGTGGTTGGGATTGGCTTCTTCTCCTACTTCGTTGGGAAAGAGATGAGATGAGAAATAGTATTATTTGGGTGAGAGTCAATCATAGTGATCACTTTGTAAAAATTATTTGCATCACAAAATCTCTCCTTTCCTCTCATCTCTTGATTTTTCCTCCCTCACTAATATTCCAAGAGCCCACAACTCCTTGGATTCTCATCCTAGAGAATATAAAGGAAACACATTTGGTG
This sequence comes from Benincasa hispida, assembly GCF_009727055.1. Classification (NCBI taxonomy): domain Eukaryota; kingdom Viridiplantae; phylum Streptophyta; class Magnoliopsida; order Cucurbitales; family Cucurbitaceae; genus Benincasa; species Benincasa hispida. The sequence continues at coordinate 58,521,534 of NC_052360.1, read as the reverse complement.
GTGGTCATTTGGATTGTTCGTTGTTTGATTTTGACTGTTTTAAAGGAGGAAAACCAGGAAGAAGATCGAATATTCAAGGGTAGAGTTTCTTAAATATTTATTTCCTTCTTCCTTTCTGTTTGTTGCATGCTGTAAATTTTGGTTTTTTGCATAATTTTATTTTTGTAAATTGCATTATGTAAAACTTGAAAAAATTTGGATGATACCCTTCCACTACGAACCTTCAAGGATTATAGCTGATTTATTGGCATTGTTAACCCAGTTTTATGAGCATGTGTGAGTGGTCTGAGGTAATAAAATGGTTTATCACATAGACATCATAGGTTAAATCCAATTATAAATGTTATACTTGGATAATCATTTAGACTTAAGATGTTTATTAGCCGAAATATACCTATGTAAAGATTTACTCGAAACAAATAAAACATTTCAGTGGGAGAAGGATATGTGTTAACGTATATTGTTCTTATCTCTCACGTTCCTAAGAGTTCACACCGTGAGGTTCATGCTCATCTTCATGTCACCCTGGGGGTGACCTCCATTCTGAATGTATTTTCATGGGTCCACAACAAGGTGGATATGGAAGTAGTTCTAGTAAGTGGGTGAAGAATATGTGTTAACATATCCTGCGGTCTCTTCTATGAGTTTGGACCGTGAGATTCCTATGTTACACTTGCTTGTCATTTATAGGCAATGTAAGCTAGTCGATTTTTCAGTTGCTATCCCCTCGGAGGGTTGTAATATAGGATTCGGAACAACTAAAATGTCAAAAATGGATAGGATTTCTTATGTCCATTCCCATCTTTGACTCTCCAATTCAGTAGCATCATTAGGGCCGACCTCTTAGGTCATTAAATGGAGGGTTACACTTACAAGAATTACTAAGGGTTAGTAAGTTCTTGACAAAAACGGTAAGTAAATGACTATAAGAACAAGAGTTATTCTAGAGTTAGTATTTAGTCGAGAATGTTTTGCTTCAGTGATGAAATATTCGACTGCCCCTCAGTAGCATCTATTATGACTCACTAAAATATCGTTGCAAATAAATAATGAAATTTGGGTACATTATTATTTTTGCTAAAATTTTATTGGATTTTAAAGAAATTTACTAATAAGAATTTTTTTAGATTTTTATAATGTCGAATTCTTCTAAATTACTCGGTTCCAATATGTTGAACGGTTTTAATTATTCATAAATGCAATACTAACAGATTATGATTTAAATTTTGTTTTAACAAAGGAATATCCTCTATCTCCAAACTCATTTGTAAACCAAATAGTTTGGAATGCATATGACAGATTGATTAGGGCAAATCAAAATATCCAAATTCATATCTCAGCAAATATACACAATATACTAGCCATGAAATTTGAGAACATGGTTTCTGCTAAAGAAATCATGGATTCATTACAAACTTTGTTTGGATAGTTTGTCAGCAATGATATTCTCGAAGAAGTTTATAACTATGACATAAAGCACAGAACTTCTGTTACTGAACATGTTTTGGATATGTTAAAAGTGATAAACACAAATGTCATAGATGTTGAAAATAAGAGAGCACAAAAAAGTAAATATGATTTAGTTGTTATTGAGACATGTTTAGTGGAAAATAATAAATTAACCTTGATATTAGATTTTGGTGCCACTAATCATATCTACATTTTCATTCAGAAAACTAGTTCCGGGGGACAACTTGCAGAAGGTGATACAACCTTTAAGGTAGGAATGAGAAATGCTGTCTCAGCTAAAGCAGTGAGAGATATAATGTTTTTTTATTCAAGATAGATATATTTTACTTGAAAATGTTTATTACATTCCTTCCATGAGGAGGAATTTAATATTTATCTCTTGTTTGCTAGAACAAAAATATAAAAAATTTCGTTCAAAGTTAATGAAGTGTTCATCATTTCACAAGATATTAAAATATGTTATGCAAAACTAAAAAATAACTTATATGTGTTAAAATAAATTGAGGTAAAAGTTGTTTTGAATATAATGATGTTTAAAACAGCTGAAACATAAAACAAGAAACGAAAAACTTCTCCTAATTCCTATCTTTGGAAGTTAATCTCAATAGGATTGGGAGATTGGTTAAAAGTGGAATCCTAAATCAGTTAGAAGACAACACTCTACCACCACGTGAATCTTATCTTGAGAGTAAAATGGCTAAAATATCTTTTACAAGAAAAGGTCTTAGAGGTAAAGAACCCTTAGAGCTTATACATTCAGATCTCTATGATCCAATGAATGTTAAAGCAGGAGGTGGGTATGTATATTTCATTGGTTTTATTGATGATTGTTCTAGATATAGCTATATTTACCTAATGCATCATAAGTCTAAAACCCTTGAAAAGTTCAAGGAATATAACGTCGACGTTGAAAACTAATTAGGTAAAAGGATTAAAACATCTTGATCAGATTGAGGTGGTGAGTAATGGACCTAAAATTTCAGAATTATTTGATAGAGCACGAAATTCAGTTTTAACTCACAGTACCCGGTACACCTCAACAGAATGGTATGGCGGAAAGGAGAAATAGAAACCTGTTAAACATGGTTTGTTCGATTATGAGTTATGCTTAGTTTTCTAATTTCTTTTAAGAACATGCAATAGAAATTGCTATGTATATTTTGAACGTGGTTCCCTTAAAAGGTGTTTCAAAAACACCTTATCAGTAATGGAGAGGGCGTAAATGTAATTTGCGTCACTTCAGGATTTAGGGATGTCTAGTGCATGTACTAGTACAAAATTCAAAGAAATTGGAACAGCGATCTAAAGTATGCCTATTTGTAGGATATCCCAAAGAAATAAAAGGTGGTCTATTATATGATCCTCAGGAAGATAAAGCATTTGTATCGACAAAGACAACCTTCTTAGAGGAAGACTACATAAAGAATCATCAGCCTCGTAGTAAGCTAGTATAAAGTGAAATGGAAATAGAAGCTACAGATAAATCAAGATTTTTTTGTGATACTGGTACTTCACATTCTTCTCAAAAGTTGAGAGTGCCATGACGTAGTGGGAGGGTTGTTCAACAGCCTGACCGGTACATGGATTTAACAGAAACTCAAGTTGTCATACCTTATGATGGCTTAAAGGATCCATTAACCATTAAACAGGTAATGGAAGATGTGGATTGAGACCAATGAATAAAGCCATGGACCTTGAGATGGAATCGATATGCTTCAATTCACTCTAGGAATTTGTAGATCAATAAAATAGGTGATAGCTCTTGAATCCATACTTAATTTAGGCATGTTGAGGGATTTTATGTGTTTATTGTCTTATTATATAGGTACCGAGAAAACAAGGGGTAGATCTGAGAATTTGGAGCTAAACGAGGTTAATTTAAAGCAATTTGGACGTGATTTGAGAATCCAAGCTTCAAAGGAGGAAAAAAAATCAAATTGCCCTTATTATAGCGTCACAATACTTGATTAGTGCATAGGTCCAAAGCTAGCCCGATGCTTGATAAACGGTAAAAGTTGAATGTGCAAGGCAGCATCGTAATGCTACGCTTAGCGTTACAAAGCTGTGATGATTAACACAATTCCAACGTCCGCATGTGCGACTGTCGCAAGTAAGTGTCGAAGCCACCATGGCAACACATCCCTAACACTCGAGGTTTGAATCGATAAGTGCGTTGCAATGGTCTATATATATTTCGCTTCAATTTTAGGTCAAATATGCTATGTTTTGGAGGCTGATTGAATGGAGGCCGAAGTGGAGCTTCAAGTTCATTCTTCTTCCTTCAGATTTTGGCATATTAGCTTATGTTTTACATTTCTTTTGGGGTTGTACTCGATGGATCAAATACTTATTTCAAGTTTTTTTTATGAATTTTTTAGGTATCTTCTATCTAATGTCTTTGAGCAAAAGCCCTTATCTTTGTTTTCTTGAGATTTTTTTGATTAAATATGATATTTTTCAACTCTATGCTTTCTTTGAATTTCAATGTAATTTAGATGTGCATTTGTGTGTTGAACTAATGACTCTATCATAATTGCATATCTCTACTAGCTAATTTCGAGCTTGCACATTTCCTTGTATTCATCTATGCTTGAATTTACCAGTAGAAAAAGATTAGATGTGAATACTTAGATTTATAGGTTGGTCTTAAATCTTGGTAATGCATGTTGAATCTAGATTTGAAGAACATGTTGGTTAATTGAACAAGTCTTTGTTGACTTTTAATCGATACAATTGAATCATCATTCTTAATGCATATGATTTTTAATTCTATATGATCGCTGAGTACCTAGTAGAATTGAGGGTGTATAGCTTAATTAGGGAATGGCTCTGCATCCTTAATTAACAAAGGTTCAAAAACCTCGCCCTATTCCACCCTCTGGTATATCGTTTATTTTTTTAGTTCTGTTCTTCATGTTCTCAAGAGTCTATTGAGTTTTTTTTCTTTATTTTGACTCTTTTCGGTCGCTTAAGTCTTTTCATTCCTTTTTTTTTTTTTTACCTTTTTTGACTAATACGAATAATACGAAATTCAATATATTTGATTTTCTTCAAAAGATGCATAGCCTTATAGCCTTACTGGGCTATATCGACTCATTTAAGAAGGGATCATAAAAGTACGAGAATTTCTTTGTACCTTGATAGGGGACAGGTCACGTCGAACAACCTACGTTAAAAATTTACCCTTTATAGAGGGAGCCAAGTGATAAAATTTACTGCTTTCTTTATTTTCTTTCTACATTAGCTTTCTTTTTATTTTTGTTTTGTAGTGATGACCTAGAAGAGAAGAGTATCTTTTTGAGAGGTGAGCCCTGCTACCACATCTTAAGGACCATCCACAAAAATTCACGTGCATGCATTTGAATGACCCTTTCTATAAGAAGAGTTTGTTATCTTTAATCTTGAGATTCGAGTCCCTCATTTGCATCATAAGTTAATGTCTATATTTTTTTCTACTTTGCTCGGGATGAGCAAGAATTAAGTTAGGGGTGTTTGATAGCTCTCAAAAGGAGCTATATTTTCTGCTCTCAAAAGAAGCTATATTTTCTTACTTAATTTAGGATTTTATTTGTTTATTGTCTTATTTTGTAGCTACCGAGCAATCAAGGAGTAAAACCGTGAGTTTGGAGCTAAACAGGATTAATTTGAAGCAATTTGGAGGTGATTTGAGCATCTAGACTTTAAGAAGGAAAGAAGACCAAACTGCCCTTGTTAAATCATCGCAAAGCTCGATCAATGCATAGGTCCAATGCTCGTCTGACGCTGAGCAGTAAAAGCTAAATGTGCAAGGCAGTACTGCAACGATACCCTTAGCGTTGCCACACTGCAATGATTAACACAAGGCCAATGTCCACGTGCTTGCCTATCTCATGTGAGCATCGACACCACTGTTGCAACATATCCCTGACGCTAGAGATTTGGATCGATAAGAGCATTGCAATGCTCTTCCTAGCATTGCAACGCTGTTCCTGTATATATTTCTCTTCAATTTTATGTCAAATATGCTATCTTTTGGAGGCTGATTAAATGGAGGTTGAAGTGGAGCTTCAATTTCCTTCTTCTTTCTTCAAATTTTATCATCTTTGCTTAGGTTTTACATTTTTTTTGGGTTGTAATCGATGAATCGAATACTTATCTCGAGTTTTGCTATGAATGTTTTATGTATTTTCTATCTAATTTCTTCGAGCAAGAGCCCTATGTTTAATTTCTTGAGATTTCTTTGACTAAATATGATATTCCTTAACTCTATGCTTTTATTGAATTTCAATGTAATTTAGATACGCATTTTTGTGTTGGACTGACGACCCTATCATAATTGCATATCTCTGCTAGCTAATTTCGACCTCGTGCATTTTCTTATGTTCATCTATGCTTGAATTTATCGGTAGCAAAAGATTAGAAAGCGAATGCTTAGATTTACAAGCTGGTCTTGAATCTAGGTATGCATGTTTAATCGATTCGAAGAATATGTAGGTTAATTGAACAAGGCTTTCTTCACTTTTAATCGACCGCAATTGAATTCTCATTCTTAATCCATATGATTTAAGAGCATATACTTTAATTAGGGAATGACTCTCCATCCTAATAATTAGGTCGCTTAATTGATTATGTTTTAATTAGTCGTCTACCTTTGTAGAGACTAGCTAAGTCGAATCTGTTTAATAGTTGTGCATGCATAAAATGAAATGTGTAACGACCCGATCCTTTAGGACTTAAGTTAGGTCGTTACTAAAATACATGCATGCATGGAACTTAAAACGACACTCTTTTATGATGAAATAAATGCTAAATAGATAAGGGGAGTTCAAAAGTCCGTTATTAAATGCAAATATTAAAAACAATAATAGGGTACCCATAAATCATAAAGATTAATAAATAAATATGAAAAACAATTCTTAATAATAAGTTTCAAACATCAAAACTAAAAATTAAGAGAAACATGAAAAGAACTCTAAATCTCATGATGCGGAAGCATAAAAATTAGTCCCAGTGGCTCGATCACGAATTCTGCTTGTCCATTGCCGGTGCATCTCTACCCTTACCTGAAACAACAACATGAGAAAAAATGAGTATAAAATACTCAGTAAGTAACCCACTACTGGGGTTAGGTTGGGCATCTACGTCCTCTAGATATCCACATCTGGTGAAACATATAAACTGCTCTAGTCCTCATGGGAGACAGATGCACATGAAACAAGAAGGAGACTGAGTCCTATCCTATTGTAGTTAAGTATACCCACTACCTCTGGTGAATCATGAAGGAGACACAAACTGATGAATCCTAAAGGAGACACAAACTGGTGAGTCTCGAAGGAGACACAAACTGGTGAATCCCAAAGGAGACACAAACTGGTGAATCCCGAAGGAAATACAAACTGGTGAATCCCGAAGGAAACACAAACTAGTGAATCCCAAAGGAAACACAAAACCTAATGGGTATCTAACTAATCAGTAAGGACATTTGCACAGTTTCAACATCATAATCATCACTGCACGAATCTATGACATACATACAAACCTCAATATCATGGCTGTACAACATACACATATACCTCAACATCATGGTTCTACAACATACATGTATACCTCAACATCATCAGATCAAATACAACCATGGAAGTACATACCATCTCATACTAGCATTCAAGTGTCTATGTGCATAAATAAATTATTCGGATCTCGTAACAGAACATACTTTAATCATGTTATACTATCAATCTTTCATGTTGTCATTCTACCTAACCTTCATTTAACATACTAGCATACATCTAATCCCTTGCCCGTGGGCAGTTCCAGTAGTAAGATTACTTACCTCAAAGTTAAATCCAAAATTAACCCAAGCAATTGAATCTTTGTGAAATTCTTGAATCCTTAATCAAGCTAAACATAAACAAAGCTTTAAAATTAATAGTTAAGGCTAAATTCCATACACCCAAATATTACAAAATATTTCCAGATAACCTTACCTAAGGTGTGGTTCAATTCGAATTCACCTTCCAAACCTCCGATTTTAAGCCCAAATAATTAGCAAACCAAACTCTTCTTCATCTTGAATGAAATTCTTCAATCAATCCCCTAATCACAATTTGAAATTAGGCTTACATAATTAAAGCTCGAATCAGATACATACTTCACTACCAATGTCTCAAATAAATTATCCATATGTAGCTTCGTCAAAAAAGAAAAAAAAACCACTTCCAAATGATTTTAAAAAATTTCTTAACAACCAAAATTAATCCACAAGAAGGTAATCAAAGTATAAAACTTACCAAAACTCGCTAAAACAAACTTCAACTTCACTGAACAACACCTTAATACCTTCACAAACTTGAATCCAAAGTTGAAACACATTAGGTATCAACCAATTGATGCCAAAAGTAAATGAGTATTCAAGAATCAACTGAAAACAAACCCAAACGGCAAAAATCTTACCCAAATCGATAGATCCAGTGACGGCAAAAGAGAACGACGCTTGAGCAGTGGTGGACGGAGGTCATGAAGAAAAAACTGATGCGACGGCTTTGGGCGGTGTCGGATGGGCTCACGAACGTGAGGAAGAAAAGGGGGTGGGGTTGACTTTTTATAAAAAAAAAAAAAAAAAAAAAAAAAATAATAATAATAATAATAATAATAATAAAACAAAAAAAGGAAATAAATATAATTACATTTAATTTCTTTTCATTTTATATTATTATCTTTCTATTTCAAAATAAAATTAATTTCTGTCATTAATTTCCAATTTGAATAATTTCACGCCAACAATTAAATTCCCGCACTTACATTTGAAGTCCAAAATTCCAAGAATGTCCTCCAACTAATAACAATTACTGAAATTTCAAATAATAAAGTTACTGAAATTACATTATTACTAAAAAATGTACGGGGTGTTACAAAATGTTTATTTAATCATTAATTTCATAATAGAAATTTCATAGGATTCTCTCTCTTGCGCTAGAAATTAGACGAGCCCTTATCCTAAATTATATTTACTCGTGCATTTTACGTTTCATATGCTTATCTCTTCAACACCAATATCCCATTTACCACTCTATTTAATAAACTGGCTGAACAAAACAAATCGCGCTTCCCTGGTGATCGACTCGGACTTACCACTATTGCTACATTTTTGTAATAATAGAAGTAATTTAGTATTATAAATTTTCTTTTGGTTTTTAGTCTTTTAGGGGTGACACCAAAAAGGCATATATGAATGGGGTAAAACCTATTGTTGTAAATGGATCTACAAGAGAAAACGAGACCAAGCTGGTAAGTTACAAACCTACAATGCTTGACTTGTAGAAAACGGGTTTACCCAAAGTGAAGGGGTGGATTATGAAGAAACCTTTTCTTCAGTTGCCATGATTAAGTCTACTAGATACTCTTATCCATTATTGTCTTTTATGATTATGAAATTTGACAAATGGATGTCCAGACAGTCTTTTTGAATGGTTAGCTTGAAGAGAGTATCTATATGTCTCAACTAGAGGGGTTTATAGAATAGGGTCAAGAAAAAAATGTTTGAAAGCTTAAAAGATCCATTTATGCATTGAAACAAGTATCTCGATCTTAGAATTGAGATTTGACACTGCGATAAAATCTTTGTTTTGAACAAAACGTTGATGAACCATGTGTTTACAAAAAGATTGCAATAAAACTATTGCTTTCCTGGTTTTATATTTCGATAATATTCAAATCATTGGAAATGAGATAGGATTTTTAGCAGATGTTCAGAGATGGTTAGCTTTGCAATTCCAAATGAAGGATTTGGAAGATGCACATTATGTTATTGGAATCCAAATAGTTCGGAATCATAAGAACAGAACGCTGGCGTTATCTTAGGCATCTGATATAGACAAGATGTTGTCTAGGTATAAAATACAAATTTTCAAGAGAGATATGTTACCTTTCAGGCATGGAATTCATTTGTCTAAAGAACAATGTCCTAAGATACTTCAAGAAGTTGAGGTTATGTAACGAATTCCCTATGCATCAGTAGGTGGAAGTTTAATGTATGTCATATTGTGGACACGTCCAGACATATGCTATGTAGTTGGAATAGTAAGCAGACATCAGTCCAATCCTAGATATGACCATTGAACTGCCATTAAAAACATTCTCAAGTATCTTCGGAGAACGAGGAACTATATGCTCGTGTAAGGAGCTAAAAATCTGATCCTTATTGAATACGTTGATTCTGATTTTCAAATTGATGTGAATTCTACAAAATCTATTTCAGGATCAGTATTCACTCTGAATGGATGAGCTATAGTATGGAGGAGTATAAATAAAAGTTGTATTGTTGACTACACCATGGAAGCAGAGTATGTAGTTGCATGTAAAGCAACCAAGGAAGTAGTATGGCTAACAATGTTTTTGACCAATTTGGAAGTGGTTCGAAATATGCATCGGTCGATCACCTTTTATTGTGATAATAGTAGAGCATTTGCGAATTCAAAAGAACCGAGAAACCATAAGCATGGAAAATAGATAGCGCAAGTAACATCTCATGAGAGAGATTGTACACTTTGGAGACATGATCGTCAAGCAGATAGCCTCAATGTCACACCCTGCCCCAAACCACCTTCTTAGCCTAGAGAAGGGCGTGACTGCAGCAGTTATCAACCCTTAGGCTTACACTTACTGCCTAAACAACTCTTGCGGAATAACTTTGATACCAAATATAAACTATATGCAACCGGAAATCTTTAGGCCCACAATTTATTAACTTAGAACATAATATGTTTAGAGTATTTACAACATTAGATTTACAAGTCCCAAAAACCCACAAACCATAGACCCTATATGAACAACAGTAACATGTGTACAATATTAACAGTAACCACCTAGCAAACGGTTACAAGTCTTTTCGTCCTTTAGTGACAGAGTAGATACTAAGCTGTCTTCAGAGGATTTGACCACTACCTGGGGGAGGGGGATAAAAACATTTGAAAACGGGGTGAGCTTATGCCTAGTGAGTGACCGAGAAAACATAGTAAATTCTCATGCATAATTTCAGAAGATAGTCCTATCTGAAATATGAACTTTTCGAGCATAAATATTTTCCAAGCGTAGAATATGTAAAGCTATTTTAAACATAAAACAGTAAAAGCATTTCTCAAATCGAAATACTTAATAACAGGTAAAATAATCCCAACACCAACTGCTAGTCCAGAGAGAACCCTTTTGTTCAATCTTCGACTTAATTCATCTGTGGCCACATTAGGTACTACTGCTCAGATACCTTCTCCTTGTACTTCAGTATCGAGCTACTAGGATACCTTCTCCAACGTACTTTAGTATCCCGTTGGCTTGGTACCTTCTCTAACGTACTTCAGTACCAATAGATATCTTCTCCTTATACTTCAGTATCTAGTTGGGTGGATGCCTTCTCCTTGTACTTTGGCATCACATTTTACCAAAACTATTTATAAACAACTATTTTCTTTAAAGCATGTACAGTATAACACATATACAACATAGTTTTAAAGGTGGTAATGCATGCTGGATAAAATCAATACATATACATATGTAGATAGTTTTTCAACAGTAGGCATGCGTTCAAATCACAATTCAAACTTGCTTGGAAACCACTTTATTAAACTAATAGGCATGAGAATTATTTTCATAAATATGCTTTCTGTAAATTTTGTAATTCAAAACAGCTTAAAAAAATTTTAGTTCAAAAACATTTTAACCACTCACCTCGAATTCTTAAGAACTTTTCACTCTAGTAGCTCCTCGGGTCCCTTTTTTACCCCTAAAATCCAGATTCAACTTACAGCTTAGATTACTCGTAGTTATAGACCTTATTTGGAAATACTTCCTTCTACAAACTTATTCTAAAATGTCTTAGAATCTTACCCTAAAATTTCAGCTCAGAATTCCTCGTGGTTTGGCTGGAATCTCAAAATCTTCAAGACTGGCCCAGACTGATCCAATAGTCTGACCCTTCTGTCTTTTTCACAATCTCCAGCCTAGTTCCTTTGATCTTTTTCCTCAGGCAGCCCCACTCTGAAAACTAGACTTCTAGAGATTTCATATGGCTTTGAAGTCACTCCAAACGCACGAGTAGATTGGAAGATCTCCTCGTCTAAATTTGATACATTCTTCTGAACCCTCACTACCCTCTCTTCGAAATTTATGATTTTTGTGTGATTTGAAAATGAAATCCCAACTCTCTATTTATAGGCGTCCAAAATGCTCGTGGGATTGACAACACCTTCTTGGCTGCATGGCCAAATGTTTAATCCTCCCTTTATCACCGTAAGCTGACTTCACCTTGGTTCAAGGTGTTCTTCCTAAACGCATCCAGCAAAATTCTTAGGTTTTAAGAAATCCTTTTAATCAGACACCTAGATTTTAATTAACGTTTGTCCTTACGTTTACCAGCTTTGTTTGCATTCAAATTAGGGTTTTTAAATGCATAATCCATCCAAACGTGTCCAAATACATCTCCCAGAAGCTTGCTCGGTTGTTCAATGTATAGGCGAGGCATGGGCGTGACGTTCGAATCGGACAAGGAATGGCTAACGCAAAGGTGCTCTCGCTCTCTCCCACTTTCTTGCTGGTTTTGCTCTCGTGGCTCTCACTTTCTTCAGCTTTCTCCCTGGTTTGGCTCTCGTGGATCTTGCTCTCTCTAGCTTTCTCGCTGGTTTGGCTCTCTCCAATCTTGCTGGTGTTGCTCTCTCTAGCTTTCTCTCCCAGTTTTCTCTTTAATCTCGCTCTCTCCCAGTTTCTCTCCATTTTTCTCTCCAATCTCGCTCTCTCCAACTTTCTCTCCACATTTTCTCTCCAATCTCATTCTCTCAAACTTTCTCTCCAACTTTCTCTCCAGCTTTTCTCTCCAATCTTTCTCTCCTTTAGCTACTGTGAACACATTATTCCCCATACACGTATGCTCACCACTTTTGATCTCTTACACGGATTTTTCAGAATAATTCTTCCAAAGTAATTTCCCATATATTTCACGTAATTCCCAAAATGATTTCCTATATTTTCTCAATTTCGTACTTCACATAAATTCGTTCTTAGCCGAAATTTCCTATATTTTCTCAATTTCGTACTTCACATAAATTCGTTCTTAGCCGAATTTCCCCCCGAATTTCTCCAACTTAATTCCCATATATTTTCCATATAATTTCACATTTTCTCAGATCCTCAATTCACCTCAGGCCGATTTTCCCCAAATTTTCCAAACTTCATTTCTATTTTATTTCACATCAATTCCACATACTTAATTTCTATATTTTAAATTCCTCATTTAAGATCTTTCCTCAATTTTTCCAATATTATTTCCTTCTTTCAATTCTTCATTCCTTCTCTACTATTCCAATAACTGTTTCATCAACCTATTTATTATACAAATTCTACTCCAATTTTACCAATTAAATCCTAACTTAATTTATTCCAAGAAATTCTACTTAATACCTAGGAATTTCCTTCCTTTTAGCTTAGGATTAAATTTTAACTTAGTTAATTAATTTTCTTACTTGCTTAATTAAGGAAAATAGAAATCCGAGTTTCACACTCAAATTACAACTTAGCTGATCCATTTACAAAAGCCCTAGTTTATTGTATTTATATGTTTTCTCTCATACTCAACATTGTATATATTTGTATATGTACCCACTAGAGTTTTAATCGAAGTCGGAGTATGTTGGGTTACATGTCCTAAAACTCGTAGTTTGTAAAATTAAACATATTTTGATTTCGCAATAACAATGTTATTGAGGTTTGATTCAATAAAACTGTTATTGAATATGTAAACTGCACTTATAAAAATTAAATCCAATAAACTAACGAATCTCTAGCTATAGCATAAATACTTGAATCTTATGTAGAGACATAAAAGTGGATCGGGTTTGGATTTATTGCCAAAACGGTCAATAAGTATGAGGAGGGGGTTGGATATCTTATCCTAGGGAAACTATGGATGTGACCCACTTTGTATTTGATACATATTTGATCCCAAAATCATTCATTTCGAGTCATGCGATTGGGGGCATCCTATACGAAAGATGTTTGCATAAGACCAAACCATGAAATAGTCACTTTTTCTTTATAACTACCGTTTTCTGTCAAAACTGACTATTTCAAGCAGATGACCTAAGGTAACTCGATCTTATTCCTGAGCTAACTATGAACTTTTATTTATACAGGATTATCCTTTTTTCTGCATGGATGAAAGTAGCTCAACATCGCCGCCAATAAACCTCCCATTTTAGAAGTAAGATCGGATAGATAGCTAGGGACATAGTTTTCAAGACAAAACTCACTCCTACCTACTTTAGCATTAGCAGATAGGTAATTCTCTTAAGTATTGGCTCCTGGTGTTGAAAAATGGGGTCCCACCCTCTCTATAGCTGAGAAGGACTTGGTGTATTGGTAGGACCATAAACCAATATTTCATTGGTGGATCAATGGATACTTAAGAAGCGAGATGTATTAAAGGGGTAAAACAATAATCTTGACGTAGCTGTTAATACGAATGACCTATGAAGGATTGATTTACTGATCATTGTTAAATCAAGTGGACAGAAATATATCTATAGCGAAAAGAGTGCAACTACTGGGCTTTAGTAGAGTGACCCGGTAGTTAACGAATGGTGATTAATTTGGTTTAAAAAGTCTAGACAATTAGTCTCGGATCATTAGAGCTCATGATCTGTAAGTCCATTAGGTCCCCCTACTAGCTCACAAATGGATTTGGAATAGTGTGATGAGAAAATTTAAAATGTTCAAATTCGAATTAAGGGAATTATTAATTATATACGATATAATTAAATATTTAATTATTAAATTAAATCAAATTGGAGAATTGGATAATATTTAAAAATGATTTAAATATTAATTACATGAATAGAGATTCATGTTTGTGGAATTTATGATTTAATAATTTATTATTAGATATTAAATTATTAATTAATTATTTAAATAAATTTTACTTAAAATTAATTGAAAATTGAAAATATGAATTTTATCCAAATTCATTTAATTAAATCAACATTTGTTTTAAATTAAAATTTGAAATTTAATTTAAATATTCAAAATTGATTAAATAATCCCACCCAATCCACCTCAAATTCCACTCCCATTAATAGTGGTTTTGGTGTCAAACATGGGGAAATGGTGTGGCATGCTGATTTTTCAGCTGAGAAATGTGACATGCAATCCAAATTTTTTTTCTGAAATTAGTTGTCCAAGGGTTCTTCAACATTTGAACACACACACACACACAAAAAAAAAAAAAAAAAATCCAACTTCTCTCCAATATTCCCTATACTTGCAGCTCATTTTGGATCCCGCAATCCAATCTAAATTCTTAGAGAATAATGGGAAGATCAAGCGGTGGTCTACAATTTGTTGGTAATCTCACAAACCCTATTTCTTAGTTATGAATATGCTTGCTTGATTGCAAAAATTAAAGGAATTAGAGTACTTTAAGATCCAAATTGCTTGGGCTTGTTGATTGTCAAAACCAACACATTTAAACCAATAAGTAGTTTATTACAAAACTTGTATTTGTTTTTTAAATTTAGTTAAAAATTCAAGTGTTTAGTTATGAATGATGAAAACCATAGGTTAACGAAGTTGTTAGGAAAAGAAACACAAGATTCTAAAACCAAAAACCAAAAACAAATTTCCTGTTTGGTAACGATTGAGTTATTGAATATTAAGTTTGTGAACACTACTTACACCTATAAGTTTCTTTATTAGTTTATTCACTTTCCACTAATGTTTTCAAGAATCAAACAAAAAGCTTGAAAACTATAGAACGTAGGGCCCAATTTGGTAATCAATTGGTTTTTGGTTTTTAAAAATTGTTCTAGCTTTCTCACAATTTTTTAATCATGGTTTTCATACTTTTTAAATAAACATTTGAGTTCTTAGTCAAATTTTGAAAAAAATAAAAAAACTACTTTTTAAAACTACTTTTTTTGTTTTCAAAATTTAGCTTAAAATTTAAAAACACTGCTCAAATGTAGACAACATATTGAAAGCGATTTTAATTCTATAGGGTTAATTTTTAAAATTAAAAAAAAGATAATCAAATGATCACCAAACGTGACCATAGTTTTCAAAAATATTTTCTTTTTCATAATTTGACTAAGAATTTAAGTATTTTTTCAAGAAACGTAAGAACTATTATATGAAATTTAGAACAAAACATACATAAATTTCAGTCTGAGAACTAAGAACAAAATCTTTACCAAACAAACCCGAAATAGTTATCAAACGAGACTATAGATAACTTAACAAAATCATTAATTTTAGTTCTCTTCAATTTACTTTAGCCTATCAACTTTCAAAAAGTTGCTACAAACAATGAATAAATCTACATCAATCTTAAAGATCACTAAAAAAATACCTCTTTCGAAGAATAAGCTCCTTAGTTTATATATGAAACTTGACATATGAATTTGTTAGAGTAACAACGGTAACATATACAAACAAGAAGATCTTTAGAAACATTCAACGGTCATTATTTCTTTCAAATCAAGCAAACATGATGAATGAATGACATATGAATTTGCCCGCCAATTTGATCACACACTCATTTCGTCTCTCAGCGAGCGTTGCCTTTCGCCATGTTCACCATTCGCGTCGATAGATCAGTGAATGACATAAGGCTGGCGCAGTTGCCAATTGGAACCTTCTGCGATCTAGCGGACATCAAATGCACAAACCGAAATTTGACCATAATCGTTCTTCCTACTCCCTATTCCTTCGTTGCAGTTCTTCGAATGTTGCCTGCATTCTTCACTTCCTTCAGTTTCATCCCGTCGGCGAGTACAATGCATATCGTGTCAACTTTTACCTTAAATTCTTTACCACTGATATTTCCAATATGTACAGCAATGATCTTTCTGTTACCCTTCTTCTCAACAGACACAATGCCCTCACGCCCATCAAGTTTGAGGATCGTGGTAAGTATATCACTCTCTACCTTCTTCTTTTCGTTTATGAACAATTATGATTTTTCAATTGAATTTATTCTTGTCGCTCTTGTGATTTCTTGATTGAATCTTTGGTCATGTCCAGAATTTCTTTTTCTAGTCTTCAGAATAATTGTTGTGTCTTCTGTTCGGTGATTTCTTTTCCAATGATTTTTTTCTCTAATGGAACTGAATGTCGTTGTTGCGGCAATTTCTTGAACCGAGGAATATTTTTCTCCGATCTATAATTTTATTGAATTCTCGATTTCACGATATTCGGTCATTTTTGGAGTTTCTTTTCCTAATCTCCAGAATTCTCATTGTATCTTGTGTGCAATGATTTCTTTTTCGCTGAATTTTGATTCTAATTGAATTGAATTTGGTTGTTTCTCTGAACTGAGGATGATTTTTCTCCACTTTGAAATTTTGATTGAATCCTCAATTTGAAGTACATGTTGTCGTTGCGGCTATTTCTTGAACATTAACATGAACTCATTCTTATGTATTTTGCAGTGAATTCTTTTCCATTATGTTTATTTCAATGATTTCCACGATTTAAATTGTCTATCGTATGTTATTATTGATCTTTTTAGGCCTTTATCGCATATGAAACGTTTTATCCGGTATGTAATTTTTAATTATTGATACAATTATGTTCATCAATTCAACTTGTTAGTTGTTGAAATTGATTTCAGATTTCGGATATTTGCAATACTCTCCATTGTTATTGGCACATCCTCACAATGTTGACATCAACCCAATTGATCTTGGAGTTTCTTTTGCAATTCATTCAGCTGAATTCATAATGTTGTTGCCTACCGAGTATGGTAATTCATTCATAAATAGCTCATCTTCTTCATTTTGCAGCTTTACGTAAAAGTTTGTGAAATTTGTTTCTTCTTCTGCAACAGTTTGTCTTGTAACAAAGATGAGGGCCTTGTTCAAAGCTACAAGAAAGGAAATTGTTTTCTCCACACAGGTATTCACTAATGAAATCCAAACTCCTCCTAGTCTTAGACTCTTAGGTGGTGTTAATAATATCCATTTAATTACTATTTTATTTTAATTATTATTATTATTATATTATTATTATTTTGCTTTAGCTTTTTTACCTACTTTTTAGCATTGTTTTCAAAAAGTTAAGTCAAAATTTGAAGACTGATGTCCCGTTAAGTGATCATTGTGGTCTTATTTGCTAACCATTTTGTATTTTCCGTTTTTGTTTTTTAAAATTAAGTCTATGAACACTACTTCCATTTCTAAATTTCTTCCTTTGTTATCTACCTTCACCAATGGTTTAAAAAACCAAGCCAAAAACTGAGAACTAAGAAATTTAGCTTTCAAAATGTTGTCTTTGTTTTTGGAATTTGGCTAAGAATTCAACCACTACACTTAAGAAAGATGCAAATCATTATAAGAAATGTGGATGAAATTGACTTAATTTTCAAAAAACAAAAACAAAAAATCAAATGGTTACCAAGCGGGGTGTTTGTTTTTTGTTTTTAGTTTTTGAAAATTAAATTTATTTTCTTCTCTTTTCTTACTAAGTACGATGGTTTTATTTTAGCCAAATTCTAAAAACTAAAAACCAAATTCATAATAGTTTAGTAACCATTTCGTTTTTTTGTTTTTGATTTTTTTTGAAAATAAGCTTATAGACTACTTCCACCTTCAAATTTCTTCTTTTTGTTATCTATTTTTTACCAAGGATTTAAAAAACCAAGCAAAATATTGAAATAAAAAAAACATAGCTTTCAAATTTTTTTTTATTTTTTTATTTTTGAAATTTGGTTAAGAGAATTCAACCACTGTACTTAACAAAGACGCAAATCATTGTATGATGTGGGAAGGAATTTTCAAAAACCAATAGCATAAAACAAAATGGCTACCAGACGGGATTCTTTGTTTTTGGTCTCTCAATTTTGAAAATAATGCTTATGAACATGTCTTCCACCTCTATGTTTTTAAAAACCAAGTCAAATAAATTTCATGCTTTTTGTAACCTACTACGTTTTTAAAAACCAAGTCAAATATTGATAATGAAAAATGTTAATTTCTATTTAAACTATTTTGATAAAAGAAACCAACTTTGAATGATTGTTGTGGTTTGATGCAGATTAACAAATGCATAATGGAGGGAATTGGAGAAGGACAGAGAAATAAAAATGTATTTGATCCTACAGGTTCTATTGGACATGCTGAACCACGCAGTTTTCCCAATCATCCCTNCGCTATACGTGTGCAAATGTTTGCAAACAGATTGTCAATCGCATCGGTGTGGCTGTAAAGATAGAGGGCAACCGTGTAGCGTAGGTTGTTTATGTCATGGGGACGTATACGTTTGCCATAGCCCATTCACTAGGTGAATTTTAGAATCAATTGTAATAATCAAAAGGTAATTACATACATATACTAAATAATAACAATTGAGTCCACATCTGCAAGCCATGCGTGTGTGTATGTTCACATCTGCAAGCCAACAAGATAAATCTGTTTCAAATCGTGTGCTTATTAGTGTTGTTGCAGAAGGACAAACTGAGAAAAGTGATAACGAAAAGGGAAGTTTATGCATGTCTTATAATTATTGAAATAGAAAAGAAAATGATCTTTAGTTCCATGGATGAATTGATGAAAGTGAGAAGGGAAGGAAGAGTTTATGCATGTCTTAACATTATTAGCTATTAGAGCATTAGTAGCTTTGGACATACATCTTGAATGTCTTGGTATTTATACCCTCTATGCAATACTAAATTTTTCCATGTAGGATAAAGCTCTCTCGTTCCTCTAAACTTTTTCTATGGACCTAAGTCCAAAAGTCATTTCCGACACTGCATCAATCAAGTAATACATAAAAATTATAATACAAAGTCTTTTGATATTGACGAAGGCTCAATTTAATTATCTTATGATTCAGCACGAATTTGTACAAGCCCCTCTGCCAATTTCTCTAGTTTGTTTTAAGAGGAAAAAAACACTCATAGTAAGTTTGTGTCACATCTTAATTCCGTCATGTTCATTCTTTCCTATGGTCATCTAAATAAAGTACACTAAAAAGCTTGACTGTGATTCAAACATTCTTTTAGAGTATTTAATTAGCATAATGCACATGTTCTCAAGCCAATCAATCCTTTAGTTCCTGTATTTATTACTTAGATCCAGCGGCCCATCGTGTAGCTCAATCGTTTAAATAAACGATCTCGCTCTCAACGATCTTACGCATAGGCTATCATTTAGCTACCACGCCCATCGTTTACCTGCATCGTCTAGTGCTGACGCCTTATCGTCTAACTCATCCATCTATCGCTTAACGTCATCGCTTATCGCTTAGCATTCTGCCTATCGTGTAGCGCGTCTGCTCATCGTCTAGTGCTCACACCTATCGCGTAGCGCCATGTGTAGTCTATCGCTTAGCGCCAGCGCATCGCTTTAATGCTCAACACTATCGTCTAGTGCTATCGTCTAGCGCTATCATCCAACTTCTAACGTGCAGTACTTTTCTTATCGTATAGGCCGATCCTCTAGCGCGTCACTCCTCATCGTTTAACGCCGCACGCATATCTACATGATCGTCTAGCGCATCTGCTTACGATCGCTGATAACAAGTGAAAATGCACGTTATTACAGTGCTAAGTTTTTAAACAATGAAGATCTGCGTTGATAAAATATATAAGATTGCATTCAAAAAGCATTAAGTTCATGAAATTGCGGTCGAATGCGTTCATCGCATAAAAATAGTTAACTTTTGTATTTTTATGCAGAATATGCGTTGACGCAAAGCGTAAAAAGCGATCACAAGAAATCAACGATCGAGCGCAGCGTTACCGCTAGGCTTTGCGGTGATTTGTGCTCGCAAACATCTACTCAAGAAGGATTGCCGCATAGAGCCGGCGCAACTTGGTGGGCGCATCTGGGTGAAAAGCATAATTAATCACGATGGGACAGAAAGATGATAAAGGTTGAGTCCGAATTAAGTTGACAAGCTGCTATCGACCTTCTGTAAAAAATACACTCAACTTTTCAATGATAAATATTTGGAACATCAGATAGAGACTTAAATCCATCCCATCAGTGCAATCATAAGAGAGAAGACGCCTTTCACCCAGAAGCTCTATAAATACCGAAGGCAACCTTCAGAAAAGGAGTTCGAACACTTGGATAATTTTCTCCATAGTTAGAATAGCCTTGTTCCTAGTTTTCTTTTATTTAAAGTGGAAGCGAGATTGTGCCGAGAGGTCGTTTCGGTGAAATTGGAAGAGTGCCGGAAGTGTTGAGATCAAAGAGAGGGCCAGCTCCTGCGTAAGCAGGAATATCTTTTGAACAGAATAGAGTTGATAGTGTAAAAGTCTTGGGAAGCAAGGGATTGCTACCAGGCTCTCTATCCTTATCTTCCATTGTCATTTTTTACTTAAGCTCATCTATAGAAATTGAATTTACTTCTTTATATCTATTCACTCTCTGTTTATTACGTATGAGTAGCTAAATCTGTCGAATGGGTTGAGAAGCACTTAGCTAGCATAACTGGAGATCTTCACTTTATACGGTTATCTTATATTATGTATGTATCATTCATCCATTAGAGACACTCGGGATGGTAGTCTAAGGACAAGATCTAGGCTTGGAAAAGTCAGGTTAGAATCTAGACTCGGGAGAGTCAGATTAGAACGCATAATCAAGAGATAGAACCTTAGGAATAAGCACTGTTTGCTATTAACGCATCGCATGCATCCTAGAGATAGGATATGATTGTGTGCGGTCACCTTGTACTTCTGTTCTTGCTTCATCGCATAGGAAAAAAGTAAAGACTTAGAATAAGCTCTATGGACATTATTGCATTCAACACAAGCGTCCTAGAACTAGGAGCACCGCATTTGCATGGGAAAATGATTTGCTGTCGCATGAGTGTAGCATGATCGCATAGTTTGAAGCATTCCCGGAAAATGCTAGCGAAAGACCTTTTCAACCCGTTCCTCCGTATACTCAGTGTATCTACCGTATAATCAAACTTTTCTCAAATCCATCGCATACATTTATTTTATACCGCAAACAACAACCCAAACAACTATTTGATTATTTGGTTACCGCAAAGTCTTCTTAGAAATTATCACCACATACTATTTTCCCTAGTCCCTGAGTTCGACCTTGGACTTACCAGGAAACTCAGTGGGGTTTATACTTGGATTCCACTGAGAAAACTTGTTGTTCAATGCATTTTCATCACCGCATTTCATTCCATTATTTCATCTCATAAAATAATGTATCAATCGTCTATCTCATCGTTTAGCTCCCCGCACTATAACACGATCGTCCAGCGCCCGCCTACACAATCGCCTACCTCATTGTTTAGCTCCCCGCATTGCAACACGATCATCTAGCACCCGCCTACACGATCGCCTATCTCATCGTTTAGCTCCTCGCATTGTTACACGATCATCCAGCACCCACCTACACGATCGTCTACCTCATCGTGTAATGTCGCTCACTTACTAGACGATCATCTACCTCATCGTGTAGTGCTGTTCATTTGCTACCTGATCGTCTACCCAGCGCCTTGCGCTCAACATTTCGCTTTCACTGCTCTTGCTCACGCATACCCAACGCAAAAGCAACTCTTGGCAACGCCTCTTGCCAATCATTCAACAAATGTATCATATACAACAAAACCATTAATCAAATCAAATTTCAAAGGCCATAGACACATAAAAAAGCCCAAATCTAGAAGCAGAGAGACATATTGAAGTGAAACTGTAACTGGCTTTCATTGAGACATTTACACAAACAGTTGAGAGGCGTAAACATAAGAACAAAAATTGCTGTGAGTTAAGAGAGGAAAATCGAACAAAAATGGCAGCAGATTTGGACACACGCAGCGAGGGAAAATCGAACGACGAACAGCAGCACACACCACGTGGGAATATGAACTTCAGATCTGGAGACACGTGATTAGAGTATCAAGTTGAGGTGCTTATTTATCAAACTGAGAGTATATGACATAGAAAAATAACTAAAGAGACAGCAGCAGACCGGGCTGTAATGCTTCGACAGAATGAGCTTCACCCACGATCAGATCCGGGTTGGCTATGGCACTTCGAAAGAACGAGCTTCACCCAGATCAGTTCCGAGTTAGCTGTGGCGCGGGTTGCATGATGAACAGAACTGCACGGAAGCAAGATCTACACCACGAAAGACTCTTCACCCACACGATCGATGTACGAATGGCAAAGGTTTTGAAGAAAGAAGTAAGAAAGAAGAGGGTCTGAAGAGGGAAGTGTGAGAATGAGAGGAAAAAGAAAATAGGGGGAGAGTGAAGAGGGGAAAATGAATCAGGTCTTTAATGTCGGTTTACAACCGACATTAAAGGTACCCCTACAATGTTAAACCAACATTAAAGATCCGTTTTTCAAAAAAAAAAAAAAACCGACATTATACATCCGATTTCACTTTTTTCAACCGATATTAAAGCCCAAAATTCTTGTAGTAACTCAACCTGAAGAATGTACAAGAGAAGTGTTTACAAGTCAATGTGGAGGACAAAGCATTCTTATGGCACTTACGATTTGAACGCTTACACTACGATGGACTAAAAGAGTTATCCATGGGCTACCAAAATGGGACTACACCAAGAAGTTTTGTGAAGGTTGTGTACTTGGCAAACTAGCAAGGACAAATTTCCAAAAGAAAGCAGGATATTGTTCAAAGAGACTTTTTGAGTTGATACACACAAACATATGTGGTCCAATGACTCCGAAATCTTTCAGTGAGAAAAGGTATTTTATTATCATTATTGCTAACTACACAAGAAAGACTTGGGTTTATTTTTTGAAGGAAAATTCAGAAGCATTTGAAGTATTAAGAAAGTTCAAGGTAATGGTAGAGAAGACAACCAGTCTTTACATCACGACTTTACGGTTAGATAGAGGTTAATCCATATCAACCGCTTTCACAAATTATTGTGAGGAACAACGTATCAAAAGATTTTTTACTGCACCATATTCACCTCAGCAAAATGGCGTTGCAGAAAGGACAAATTGAACGATCCTTGATATGGTTCGATCATTGTTGAAGAGTAAAGACGTTCTAAAGGAATTCTGGGTGGAAGTAGTACAATGCACTGTGTATGTACAAAACCGATGTCCACATACAAAATTGGCGAAGCAAACACCGCAAGAGGCTTGGAGTGGTCATAAACTAACCGTCTCACACCTTAAAGTGCTTGGTAGTATGGCCTATGCGCAAGTACCAGACCAAAGAAGAACCAAACTCGATGATAAGAGTAAGGAATATGTGTTTATTGGAAGAATTTAAAGGAGGCATTACAAGAAGAGTCATTGAAAATTGCACCAATAAACACTCCAATGACTTCTCAAATATCTGACGAATTGGAAGAGTCGAGTCAACCTAGGATGCAGAGTCTACAAGATCTATACGACTAAACCGATGAAGTACACCTACTTTTCTTATTAGCAGACTCGGAGAACATTTCTTATGAAGAAGCCATAAGAGACAAGAAGTGGAAAGCCGCAATGGATGAAGAGATAGAAGCAATCGAAAGAAACAAAACTTGGGATTTGGTGGAATTGCCTGATGGATATAGACCCATTGGTGTAAAATGGGTATACAAGAAGAAGATGAATGCCGAAGGTGAGATTGAAAGGTACAAGGCGCGTCTGGAAAGGAAAATAATGCCTTGGATTGAATGGTACCTATTCATCTTTTTAAATGGAGTTCTTGAAGACGATGTATATGTGGGGCAAAACCCTGGATACATGAAATCTAGAAAGGAAAATAAAGTATTGAAACTAAAAAAGGCGCTGTATGGGTTAAAGCAAGCACCTCGAGCATGGAACACTCGAATTGATACTTACTTCAAGAAGAACAAGTTCATACAATGCCTATATGAGTATGCATTATATGTAAAGAAAAAAGAAGGTAATCTGTTTATCGTTGCCCTTATGTTGATGATCTTGTTTTCACGGGGAGCAATGAGAACTTGGTTGTAGACTTTAAAGATGCAATAACGCAGGAGTTTGAATTGACGGACTTAAGATTGATGAAATACTTTCTTGGTCTTGAAATTAGACAAGAGAACTTTGGAGTTTTTGTTTCACAGGAAGCATATACGAAGGTCGTGTTGAAGAGAAATAAGATGGAAGAAGCCTATAGTAAGACCAACGGAGCTTGGCACAAAACTCTTTAGATTTGAGGGTGGGGATTAAATATGCTATCTTTTGGAGGCTGATTGAATGGAGGCCGAAGTGGAGCTTCAAGTTCCTTCTTCTTCCTTTAGATTTTAGCATATTAGCTTATGTCTTACATTTCTTTTGGGGTTGTACTCAATGGATCAAATGCTTATTTCGAGTTTGCGTATGAATTTTTAAGGTATCTTCTATCTAATTTCTTTGAGCAAGAGCCCTTATCTTTTATTTCTTTAGATTTCTTTGATTAAATGTGATATTTTTCAACTTTATGCTTTCTTTGAATTTCAATGTAATTTAGATGTGCATTTGTTTGTTGAACTGATGACCCTATCATAATTGCATATCTCTACTAGCTAATTTCGAGCTCGCACATTTCCTTGTGTTCATCTATGCTTGAATTTACCTGTTAGAAAAAGATTAAATGTGAATACTTAGATTTATAGGTTGGTCTTGAATCTTGGTAATGCATGTTCAATTAGATATGAGGAGCATGTTGGTTAATTGAACAAGTCTTTGTTGACTTTTAATCGATACAATTGAATCATCATTCTTAATGCATATGATTTTTAATTCTTTATGATCGCTGAGTACCTAGTAGAATTGAGGGTGTATAGTTTAATTAGGGAATAGCTCTGCATCCTTAATTAATAATTAGGTCGCTTAATTGATTCAGTTTTAATTAGTCATCTGCATTGTTAGAGACTAGTTAAGTCGAATTTGTTTAGTAGTAGTGCATGCATAAAATGAAATGTTTGCTTAATTATTAAATTCCATGATAGAAATTGTATCGGATTCTCTCTCTTTCTCTAGAAATTAGAGAGGCCCTTATCCTATATTAAATTTACCCGTGCATTATATGTTTCGTACATTTCATCTCTTTCACACCAAAATCCCCAATTACTGCTCTATTTTAGAAATTGGCTAAACGAAACAAATCGCACTTCCCTACGGATTGACTTGAACTTACCATTATTGTTACATTTTTGTAGTAATAGGTGTAGTTTAGTATTATAAATTTTGCGGACAACAACAAAAAGGCATATATCAAAATGGCGTTGTTTCCAGGGAAGCCATTGGCGTTTCGTTAGTTAAATTTTTAGGTATATTATTCTTTTGATTTTGATTTGTTTTCCTTTTTTTGTTAGTATTCTAAGCACGGTAGGATATCATCAACAAGGATGGAGAAAATCGAGTGGAGCATCTCAGCCTAGTGACGAGGTTTGTGACCTTCGTGGTCAACTTTCTGAGTTAACTTCATTGGTTTGTCAAATGGTTGCAAGTAAACCACAGCAGCTGCAAGCATGCAGGATTGATCACTCTGAGCAAGCATGCCCAAGTTTGCAGTGGAGCTCTATGCCACGAGATTACTCCATGGAAGGGTATCCTAGTTATATGAATGACGATTTCCATCGGCCTAGATGGGAGGAATCCTATGGCTATGAAAACATAAGATGGGACCAGTGCCACTATGACCCACACCCTGCCAGATCCGACATGTCGATGCAAGCTCACACTGCCGACTTAAGTATGTCATTAGAAGATGTGATAAGATAGCTTGCTGATAACAATCTTATTTTTTGAGCCGGAGATTCGTAACCTACAAAATGAGAGCTTTACCTTTCAAACTAAGGTTGAAATCTATCTTCAGAGTTTGAGAGACTCAGTTATTCAATCTTCTAATTCAAGTAAGAGAGGACGTAAATCCCTACTACTCACATCTTATGACAATATTGAGGAATGCAATGATGAAGTAACCTAGTTGACATCGAGTATGAGTTGGAAGATAACAAGCCATGTCTAGAGCTAGTTTGTGATAACGATGAAGCATGTGAGCCTAAAACTATCGATTTTCATGTAATGGAGTCAAAGGTTAAAAAACCTCGCCCTATTCCACCCTTTGGTATATTGTTTATTTGATGAAATTTGATGAAATCACCTGTTTATGTAAGTTTTGTAACTCACTCATTTGAAAAGTAGACGGGGAAGGTTTAGAGGTAGCAGAAGAGGCAGCAACAACAATAGAGGTAGAACAAGGATTAGGTATAAAAGATCGTGACTTTGAGGTATGTCCTGGTGGTCACGCTGGCCTTGTAGGATAGTTGTCCAGAATATGACCTCTTTTGTGACAGTATCTGCACTCGACTTTTGGATAGTTAGCAAATTTATGCCCAATGAGCTTACAGATTTTACAAAAGAAAGCTCAAAAAGTACCAGGCATATGAGTGCTGGCGAGTACAACCTCCAATTTTTGGGAATAAGTGATACCAAGACGTTTTTCTTCAAACAAAATTTCCTAAACTGCTACATCTAGAGACAGAAAGGGACTACGGTGGAGTAAAGCAGCACTCATATTCTAGACGAAGTCCCATAAGAACCATAATAAGGCAAAGGTGATTAGTACTAATTTTAGCTTCATCCAATTGTGTCCATACTGGCTGAAGTGTAGCCAAGTTTTCATTAACAAATTTCCCCATCTCCTGAGTATGATTAATCAGAGTGTTGTGCAGTTGATAGTAGTGAGCTAAGCCAACGGACTGAAATCGAGTAGACAGGAAATCCAACAAACTCTTGGCATCATCAAACACTTCAAACTGAACATGGATTGCCGTTATAGATGTATATCCGATCCAAGTGATGATTTGATGATTTTTGTTGTCCCAATATTCTAATCGTTTAACAAATTTAGTATCGTCTTAAGTGGATGTCTTAACTGGTTAAGGAGTATCATTGGTAACAATTCGTCATAATTTATGCTCGTTTAGGAAACTCTTCATTTGATAGACCCAAGTAATATAACTTGTCCCATCAAACATAGTACTAATGGGACGAAATACATGATCCTTTCCCGTGTGGCTTGGCGGCTTAGAAGGAGAAGAAAACCAGGGATAACGAGCGAGGCTTGGCGACTTGGCAGCTTGGCTGAAAGGATCAAGGATCGAGTTCTGGATCGAAAATCAGGGATCGAGTTTAATCAAGGATTAAGTTATTGCATGGCTAAAAGCATCAAAGGTCGAGTTATAGACCACGAATCGAGGATCGAGTTCGATCGAGGATTGAGTTTGGACCGTGGATCAGGGAGTCGAGTTTTGCATAGTGGGGATCTAGGATCATGTTTTTCACAGAGGCTACATGATCGAGGATTGAGTTTTTCATAGTGGCTTCGGACAGGGAATCTATGTAGTTCTTCTTCATGCCAAACAAGGGTTCTAGGCGGTTGGCCGATGACCAGACAGCAGGGATGACAAAGAACAAGAGGAAGAAGAAACCAGCTAGCAAGTCTCTGATACCATGTGAAAGATGTATTGATCAAATGTGTCTTTACAAGGAACTGTACAGGGGTATAAATATTGTATTAACACCCTAAGAATATAGCCTAACCAAATTAACCAAATCTTAAAGACTCTCCAGACCTAGTATACAGGAGACCTAGTATACATTGACATGATTGATTTGCCAAATCATGAAGAAGAATATGAGACTTAGGTACACAAAGAATCGAGTTTCTTCTCCCTTCGCAAGGCCTCCAATTATGCATTCTTTTGTGTACACAAAACATTATCAACCACTAATCAAATATACTAAAATTAATAATAAAAACATTTGACATGGTCGATGAAGACCAAACCTAGTCCACGATTTTTGTTAAAACACCATGTCAACATATGACTTGGTCTTTGAAGACCAAACTCATGGACGGGGTCCACGATTTCTATATTTTTGTTATTTTTTATTGTTTTTCAATTTAGATTTACCGGGTCCATATTTCTAAATCTAACCACTATCTTTCTCTATCTATATTTTTTGTCCCTTCTTATTTGGAAAAAAACAAAAAAACTCCATTTTATTTTCATCCCTACGATTCCGACTCCAATCTCCATAGCTGAAGCACCCAAGAAAATCGAATCATCATCATTCGATCCTCCTCCAGCACCACCCCAGAACTCCCCAAAGACGTAGCCAAGGAGAATACTGTCATTCCACCACCACCCAACCCACCCCCCCCCCCCCCTTTTTCTTTCTTTGTTTTCTTTATTTTATTTTTAAAATATGTTTTTTTATTTTATAATATTTTTCAGCTCAAAATTTTCTTTACGGATTGTTTGGTTGGTGGGAGAAAAAGAGACAATGGAGAAATTGTGTGTGTGTATATATATATATACTCGAAGCTCTATCCTCAATTTTGTTGAAATTTGATTCAATTATTATTTTACTATATACCTTTAAAAATTTGAATTTCATAGTAAAAGATTCTCCGAAAATACAAAAATACTAAAAAAAATAAGAGAAGAAGACGGAAGTTGGGTGGAAATGATAAAAAGAAAATAGATTTAGCCTTAAATCGTGGATGAGATACATGATTTATCTGCTGATTTGAAACTCGTCGATCACGTCCACGATTTCACAAACCTATTTTTGTCAATAGTTTCAAACCAACACTATTTTTTACAATAAATATTAAAATAAAAATTATTTTAAAAAGCATTGTCGTTTTCAAATTATTCAGTTTGATTTTGATGGTATATCTTACTTATATTAATTGTGTCAGCCAATAAACTAATAAAGTATATGAGTTAATTTGTTATATTTTCATGATTTTGATATGAGTTTGTTACATTTAATTTGATATGTCAATTGTATAAAGTACATATTTTCATATTTTGTGTATCGGTTAGCTAATAAACCGAAATTAGAGAGAGAAAAAAAGCATATCAGTGAAATTATATTAATATATACAAAATATAAAGTATATCATTGAAAAAGATATACTTAAAGAATAATATTGATATTTTTAATAAGAAAAAACATTGATATTTCAATTGTATATCAATACTAAGTCAAAATGTATTCTTCAAGTATATCATTAGTGTAGTACTACTGTTTTTTGCACTCATGCAAAATACATTTAAAATATAATATTGATGTATCAATATATATATATATATGTACGTATATATATGTACATATGTATGTATATGTATGTATGTATGTATATGTATGTATGTATGTATATGTATGTATATATGTATCTATATGTATGTATGTATGTATATATATTATATCAATAGTATATTAATCGATAATCATTAAAAAATCGTCATTTTAAGTATATCATTTGTGTATCAATAGTCTATCAACACTTTTTCTAAATCTTTATCAAGTATAACATTTATTAATGTATCAATATAAAAAAAAATTTACAAATAGAAAAAATGTCAAACTATTTAAAGATATAGAAAAAGCTGATAAACACTGATAGACTTCTATCAACGTTTATCAATGATAGATTTGTATAAATTTTTATCACTATAATATCAATGATAGACTTCTATCAGTTTCTATCACTTATAGACTTATATCAACATCTATCAATGGTAAACTTCTATTAGTTTCTATCATTGATATACACTAATAGAATTATATTAATATCTACCAATGATAAACTAATATCAGTTTTTATCACTGATATTATTAATTGTAGAATTCTATCAATTTCTATCATTGATATACACTGATAGACTTCTATTAGTGTTTATCAATGATAGACTTGTATCAATTTTTATCACTGATAGATGCTGATAGACTTTTATCAGTGTCTATTTGTAAAAGACATTAATAACAATGTTTATCACGAGTACTTAAAAGCAACAAAACTCAAATCTATCATCTAACTTCATGGGTAAATCAATTTTAGCAATAAAACTTAATGGATGTTCAAGAAAAAGAGGGAGAGAAGAGCTGTCATACCCCACCCCAGACCACCCTCTTAGCCTAGAGAAGGACGTGACTGCAACAGTTATCAACCCTTGGGCTGACACTTACTGCCTAATAACTCTTGCGGAATAACTCTGATATCAAATATAAATTATATGCAACGGGACGTCTGTAGGCCCACAATTTATTAACTTAGAAACTTAATATGTCTAGAGTATTTACAACACTAGATTTACAAGTCACAAAACCCACAAACCCTAGTCCCTATATGAACAATAGTAACATGTGTACAATATTAACAGTAACCACCTAGCAAACGGTTACAAGTCTTTTAGTCCTTTAGTGGCAGGGTAGATATTGAGCTGTCTTTAGAGGATTTGACCGCTACCTGGGGGTGGAAAACAAAAAAATTTGAAAACGGGATGAGCTTACACCCAGTGAGTGACCGAGAAAACATAGTAATTCTCATGCATAATTTAATAAGATAGTTTTATCTGTAGCATAAAAAATTTCCAAGCATAATGTATATAAAACTGTTTTAAACATAAAAAAATAAAATCATTTCTCAAATCAAAGTACTTTATCACGGGTAAAATAATCCCAACACCAACTACTAGTCTAGAGAGAACCCTTTTGTTCAATCTCCGACTTAATTCACCTATGACCACATTAGGTACTATTGCTCAGATACCTTCTCCTTGTACTTCAGTATTCAATTTCCAAGCGTAATGTATATAAAACTGTTTTAAACATAAAACAATAAAATCATTTTTCAAATCAAAGTACTTTATCACGGGTAAAATAATCCCAACACCAACTACTAGTCCAGAGAGAACCCTTTTGTTCAATCTCTGACTTAATTCACCTGTGGCCACATTAGGTACTATTGCTCAGATATCTTCTCCTTGTACTTCAGTATTGAGCTACTAGGATACCTTCTCAACCGTACTTCAGTATCCCGTTGGCTTAGTACCAATAGATACCTTCTCCTTGTATTTCGGTATCTAGTTGGGCGGATGCCTTCTCCTTGTACTTCGGCATCACATTTTACCAAAACTATTTATAAACAACTATTTTCTTTAAAGCATGTATATTATAACACATATACAACATAGCTTTAAAGATGGTAACGTATGCTGGATAAAGTCAATACATATACATATGTAGATAGTTTTTCAACAGTAGGCATGCGTTCAAGTCACAATTCAAACTTGCTTGGAAACCACTTTATAAAATTAGTAGGCATGAGAATTATTTTCACAAATATGCTTTTTGTAAATGTTGTAATCAAAACAGTTTAAAAACATTTTAGCCACTCACCTCGAATTCTTAGGAACTTTTCACTCTAGTAGCTCCTCGGGTTCCTTTTCACCCCTAGAATCCAGATTCAATTTACAGCTTAGATTACTCATAGTTTCGAATCTTATTTGGAAGTATGTCCTTCTACAAACTTATTCTAATGTGTCTTAAGAACCTTACCCTAACATTTCAACTCAGAATTCTAGGTGGTTTGGCCGGAATCTTAAAATCTTCAAGATTGGCTCAGACTGATCCAACAGTCTGACCCTTCTGTCTTCTTCACAATCTCCAGCCTAATTCCTTTGAGCTTTTTCCTTAGGAAGCCCCACTCTGAAAACTAGACTTCCAGAGATTTCATATGACTTTAGAATCACTCCAAACGAACGAGTAGATTGGAAGATCTCCTCGTCCAAATTTGATACATTCTTCTAAACCCTCACTGCCCTTTACTCTCTTTACGAAATTTATGATTTTGGTGTGATTTGAAAATGAAATCCCAACTCTCTATTTATAGACATCCAAAATGCTCGTGGGATTGACAGTACCTTCTTGGCTGCATGGCCAAATGTTTAATCCTCCCTTTATCAACGTAAGCTGACTTCACCTTGGTTCAAGGTGTTCTTCCCAAACGCATCCAGCAAAATTCTTAGGGTTTAAGAAATCCTCTAAATCAAACACCTAGATTTTAATTGACGTTTGCCCTTACGTTTACCAGCTTTGTTTGCATTCAAATTAGGGTTTTTAAATGCATAATTCATCCAAACATGTCCAAATACATCGCCTAGAAGCTTTCTCGGTCGTTCAATGCATAGGCGAGGCGTGGGCATGACATTCGAATCAGACAAGGAATGGCTAACGCAAAGGCGCTCTTACTCTCTCTGCTCTCACTCTCTCCCACTTTCTCGCTGGTTTAGCTCTTGTGGCTCTCGCTCTCTTCAGCTTTCTCGCTGGTTCAGCTCTCATGGATCTCGCTCTCTCTAGCTTTCTCGCTGGTTTGGCTCTCGGTGGCTCTCGCTCTCTCCTACCTTCTCGCTCAGAATCTCGCCTGTCTCTTATACACATCTAGATGTGTATAAGAGACAGCTCGCTCTCTCTCATTTTCTCTCCCACTTTCTCTCCAATCTCGCTAGTTTTCACGTGTGGGTTAATCCAATACTTCCTTCATCGCTTGCGACACGTGGATTTCAGTTACCCTTTAATTTTCAACTTAACACGTGCATTGGTAATTAATTTCAACCTCCAAGCCTTCCAATGAACAGTTTCCAAATGAAAAGTATCCAAATTCTTCTTCTCAAATTCACCTTTATCTTCCGGTTTTCAATTAATTCCATATTTTCCTATTTATTTTCTCCAATTTTCCAAACTTAATTTCTATAATTTATTTATCTCAAATTCTTCATTCCTTCTTTCACCAATCATACTAACTGTTTTCAACAACCTATTTAATATACAAATTCCACTAAAACTTAACTTATTTATACAAATTTAAATAGGAACACACAATTAAGTGGAAAATTAAGATAATTTAAATAAGAAAACACACTCAAGTGTAAAATTGGGATTGGGGGTTCACAAGAACAAGTAAGGAGAGATAGTGAAGTAGAAGACAATGAAAAGAAGAAGAAAAAAGATAGAGGTGTGAAAGAGAATAATTAGAAAAATGTTGTAACAGAAGTTGAAGAGAAAAATTATGAGAGATGAGATGGATTAGATAAAACTTTAGGGCATTTGATGTTTGTGTAACTAACACAAGAGTAAAAAAAAGATAATTTCGCTACTAAAAAATGCTATAAAATCCCATTTTTAGAAAGCAAATAATTTGTCAAAATGAACATATTTCAACTAATATCAAATATGTACAATCAACCTCAAGATTAGAGGTTTAATCCATTGACTCCATATATTGTAAAAAGAAAAATAAAGCAAATAATTCTTCTTTTTAGAATCATAAATTAATAATTTTGAAAATGTATGTTCAACCTCAATAATTAAGTGATTTGCTAAATGGTTTTTATAGAGATTTCTTTAATTAAAGTATAAAGGGTACATTTAGAGAGATGTTTTTACTTCATGTCCAAAACTACTTTTCATTTTGTTGGGTTGCATGTCCTAAAACTAGCCATTTGTAAAATTAAACATATTTCTCATTTGCAATAAAAATGTTATTGAATATGTAAATTGCACTTGTAAAAATTAAATCCTATAAACTAATAAACCCCTGGAAATAGTATGAATACTTGAGCCTTATGTGGGTATATAAAAGAGGATCAAGTTTGGATATATAGCCAAAACAGTATATAACTATAAGGATAAGATTGAATACCTTGTCCTAGGGACATTATGGATGCAGCCTGCTTTGTATTTGATACAAACAATGTGATCCCAAAATCGTTCATGTGAAGTCATGCGTGTGGGAGCATCCTATGAAGACGATGTTTGCATAAGACCTAACCACGAAATAGTCACTTTTTCTTTATAACTACCATTTACTGTTAAAACTGACTATTTCAAACAAATGACCTAAGATAACTCGAAAAGATTGGATAGATAACTAGGGACATAGTCCTGCAAGACAAAATATACTCCTACCCGTTTTGAGGTTAGCAGATAGATTGTTCCCTTAATTACTGACTCCTCCTCTTAAACAAAGGGGCCCCACACTCTCTATAGTTGAGAGGTACTTAGTTCATTGGTAGGACAATAAACCAATTGTTCATTGGTGGATCAGTAGAGACTTAAGCAACAAGATGTATTAAAGAGGTAAAACGATAATTTTGACGACCCAACTGTTAATACGAACGATCTATGAATGATCAACTTATGGATCATGGCTAAGTTATGTAGACAAAAATATATTTACAGTGAGGAGAGTGCAACTACTGGGCTTTAGTGGAGTGACCAAGTAGTTAACGAATGGTAATTAATTCGGTTCAAAGAGTTTAGCCAATTAATGTCTTGAGATCATTGGAGCTCATGATCTGTAGGTCCATTAGGTCCCTCTACTAGCTCACAAATGGATTAAACCTTAGAATAGGGTGCTGAGAGAATTTGAAATGTTCAAATTCAAATTAAGAGAATTATTAATTATATATGATATAATTAAACCTTTAATTATCGAATTAAATGAAATTTGAGAATTGGATATATTTAAATATGATTTAAATATTAATTACATGAATAAGAATTCGTGTTTGTGGAATTTGTGATTTAATAATTTAATATTAGATATTAAATTATTAATTAATTTAGTTGTTAAATCAATTATTTAAATAAATTTTAATTAATATTAGTTGTTTGAATCAACAATTAAAAATCTGAATTTTATGAAGATTCATTTAATTAAATCAATATTTGTTTTAAATTAAAATTTGAAATTTAATTTAGAAATTGAAAATTGATTAAATAAATCCACTCAATCCACCTTAAATTCCACTTCCATTGATAGTGGTTTTGGTTTCAAGCCATGGTGAAATGGTGTGGCATGCTGAACTTATGAGACTCAAATAAAATTTATTTTTCAGTTGAGAAAATGTGACATGCAAGCGAGATTTTTAAAAAAATTAGTGTGAACGGGTTTCTTCAAATATTTAAAACAAAAAAAAAAAAAAAAAAAAAGTCCCTCTCAAATATTCCATAAAATTGCAGCTCATTTTGGATCGCACAATCCAATCTAAGATCCTAAAGAATAGTAGGGAAGATCAGGTGGTGTATACAATCTGTTAGAGAGTAGACATCAAGCTGGAATTGAAGGATTGAAAAGTTCTTCACGGTATCTCAAAAACCTATTTCTATAGTTATACTGCTTGAAGTATGTTTTCAATTATTATTGTAATAATTTATATTTGTTTCTTGCTGCTTAGGGTGTCAAAACTTATCCTAGTAACACTACGAGTCAAGCTACTTTGTAGATGTGATAATTGTCACCGACTCAATATACTTTTTGTTTTTTTAAGAAACTTTTAGGTTATAACTGAGGATGAATAAAAATTCATTATAATATAGTGGCACGACTGATGAATTTGTTATGACTATTACAGTACAACGAAGACAGGAAGGACGTCTGGGAGCCTGCAAAGAAGTATGACACCGGAGGCAAGGTCCGAAGAAAGATATACGGTTAGTCATTATCACAAGTTCAGATGACGGATGACAAATCCATGGAGGACTCACTTCCTCCCATGAAACTCACAGTGAAGATAGACCAAGTGAGAGTAATTTGATCTAAATTTATCGCTCTACGCAACGAATAATTCAAAGTTGTGTTATTGTTCATATAAGACTGATAAAGCATTGCCCCACTTTGTGGAAGCTTTACAAACTAATTTGAGACATAGGACGCAAAGGAGTTCTCCTTGGAGATTTTAAACACTGACTAAGGATCGAGGAGGAGGTAACGCAATGAATCCTAAGAAACTTGTTCTCTGTCGAGGTAAAAAATGAGCACAAAAAACTAAAGGGATCACTAGAGAGGAAGGTCTAGAGACCGTGGCTCTAACAACCAAGATCCAACAGAGAAAAAAAGAAGCCTCCCATTTCATAGAGAAAACTGGTGATCAGTTCCTTTGCTTTAATTGTATAAACCTACGCACATGGCTAAGTACTGTAGGAATTTAGGCGTACGGTCTAGTACTGGATCGATGCGAACATGAAGAGAGAACCGGTTAGTCGCCGTATGATCATAGTAAGTAAATGTATGGATGGTGGTTATGAAGGGTTGTGGATAGAGCAGTGGGCGACCGCATGTCCCTGTCCGACTTAATCTATTGAAAACTTTATACTAAAACTAAGGATAAGAATGTTCTTTTGGGAGATCACCACTCCACGAAAGTTGCTAGAACCGATAAGGTGGAACTGAAATTTATCTCTGGGAAGACCGTCACGTTGAAGGACGTTCTACACACTCCGGAGACTCGAAAGAATTTGGTTTCAGGCTATCTCCTCAACAAAGCCGGGTTTACTCAAACTATAGGAGCAGACCTATATACCCTTACCCAAAATAATGTATTTGTAGGAAAATGGTATGCAATTGAGAGAATGTTCAAATTAAATTTAGACTTTAATAAAATGAAATCTTCTGTGTCTATGTTGTGTTCTATGAATATTTGGCATGCTAGACTCTGTCATGTGAATAAGAATTTAATTAGTAACATGATTAGGCTGAAAATGATACCTAAGTTATCTACGAATGATTTTGATAAATGCGAGTATTGTAGTCAGACTAAAATTACTAAAACTTCGTATAAATCTGTACTTAGGAATTCTGAGCCTCTAGATTTGATTCATTTTGATGTTTGTGAATTTGATGGCATATTGACTAGGAACAGTAAAAGATATTTCATTACTTTTATTGATGACTGCTCTGATTTTACTTTTGTATACTTGCAGAAAAACAAAAGTGATGCTTTTGATGCCTTCAAACTTTTTTTTTATAAAATAGAGAATCAGTTTAATAGAAAAGTTAAAAGACTTCATAGTGATAGGGGAACCAAGTACGACTCGGACAGATTTAATGAATTCTTTAACTCACATGGAATAATACATGAAAAGACCGCACCTTATTCTCCTGAAATGAACGAAAAAGTCGAAAGGAAAAATAGAACTTTAGCTGAGCTAGTAGTTGCTATTTTACTTAGTTCAGAAGCCACGTCTTATTGGTGGGGTGAAATCATCCTTACTGTGTGTTATGTCCTAAAAAGAATCCCAAAATCTAAAAATAAAACTTCACCTTACAAAATTCTCAATAATAAGAAACTAAACTTATCATACTTTAGAATATAGGGTTGTCTAGCATTTGTAAGGATTCCTGACCCAAAATGGAGAAAGTTGCCTAGTAGAGCTTACGAGTGTGTCTTTATAGGTTATGTCTTAAATAGTAAAGCCTATAGATTCTATGATCTAGTGAACCAAGTGATGATTGAGTCAAGTGATGTCGACTTTTTTGAAGATAGGTTTCCTTTTAAATCAAGGAATAGTGGGGCTCTGGTTCAAGTGGTATAACCCTACTTAGAAATCCTAACCCTAGAGAGGAAATTGACCTAGAGCCTAGAAGAAACAAAAAAGCTAAAACCGCCAAAGATTTCGAAAATGACTTCCTGACCTACAATGTAGAAGAAGACCCTAAAGATCTAAGAGTTACCCCATCCTCAATAGATGCCAACCTATAGCAAGAAGCCATAAATGATGAGATGGACTCACTTGAGTCAAATAGAACTTGGCACTTAGTAGATCTACCCCCAGGATGTAAGGCAATAGGGTGCAAATGGATCTTAAGGAGGAAACTTAGACCTGATGGGACTGTCGACAAATTTAAAGTCAGGTTAATAGCGAAGAGCTTTAGACAAAGAAAAAACGTAGATTTCTTTGACATCTTATCCTCTGTCACTAGAAT
This sequence comes from Benincasa hispida, assembly GCF_009727055.1. Taxonomy (NCBI): domain Eukaryota; kingdom Viridiplantae; phylum Streptophyta; class Magnoliopsida; order Cucurbitales; family Cucurbitaceae; genus Benincasa; species Benincasa hispida. The sequence goes on along the minus strand of NC_052360.1, from coordinate 58,483,534 downwards.
TACCTCTATCCGTGTCCTGTTCTCTCTCGTTGCCCTTTATAACCTCGTAGTACATCAAATGGATGTAAAAACTACTTTCCTAAACGATGAACTTGAAGAAGAGATTTACATGGAACGACCTGCGGGTTTTGTTTTCCATGGTCAAGAAAATAAGGTGTGTAAATTAGACAAATCTCTCTATGGATTAAAACAAGCTCCTAAGCAATGCCATGAAAATTTTGACAACCTTATCCTATCTAAAGGTTTCAAGGTCAATGAATGTGACAAATGCATCTACTATAAGTTTGATAATAACCTCTGCACTATCTTGTGTCTATATGTAGATGATTTATTGATCTTTGGGTCGAACTTGCACGTCATAAATGATGTAAAATTAACATTGAGTGCAAACTTCGACATGAAAGACTTACGAGAAGCTAGTGTAATCTTAGGCATAAAAGTAAATAGGTCTGAAAAGGAAATTTCTTTGGATCAATCTCACTATATAGAAAAGATTATAAAGAAATATAATTACTTTGAGCGTAAACCAGCTTGGACTCCTTATGACCCTCGTGTCAAGTTGTTCAAGAACACTATTGACAGTGTTAATCAATCTGAGTATGTGAGCATCATAGGCAATCGTAGATACGCTGCCGACTGCACAAGGCCTAATATAGCTTATGTTGTAGGACTACTTTGTAGGTTTACAAGCAGACCTAGTAAAGAGCATTTGAATGTTATAGAAAGAGTCATGAGATACTTAAAGAAAACACAAAACCTAAAATTACATTATCAAAAGTTCCCCGCTGTCCTGGAAGGGTTCGACGATGCTGATTAGAGCTCTTTTTCGGACGATTCAAAGGCTACAAGTGGCTATATATTTAATATAGTTGGCGGAGCTGTCTCTTGGAAGTCTAAGAAACAGACTATTTTAGCCCAATCTATGATGGAGTCAGAAATGATAGCACTAGCGACAGCTAGTGAAGAAGCAGGCTGGCTTAGAAGTTTGGTATCAACTTAAAAAACAAGGTGGAAAACAAACAAGTTCTTGATACATACAACTTGTCATTTGTAGCTCTACAACATTCCAACCTTAAGAAAATAAGACAAATCAGAGAATCTCAAGGCAAATCAGAGAAGAAAACAAACACATCTAAAAAAATTGAACCCAAGGTGTAATCGAACCTCAAAAACCTGAACCCAAGTTGTGCAAGTGCTCTAATGTGCTAAACATATATTGATTCCAATAACTAAAAATTGAACCCAAGTTTAACAAAGCATTACTTAGTTCATAAAGCCCTAACAAATTGACACATATCTTATTGGAGTTGATGCCCTAAAGTCTCATGTCCTGAAGTTTGTAAACAGTATATACGAACACCAGTGATTGTTAATATATTATATTTACTTCACATATTGTTGTTTTGCTCGGTTATTTTTTTTATTTTCTTTACCACAAATCAATAAACATAAAATCTCTGGTTATCTGTATGTGACTCAAGCATATGTGGTGACATACAAGTGGATCATGTCTTGAATGATAACCAAAATGGTCTATAGTATATGGATAAATGAAGGAAACTTTATCCTGGTAATGCTACGGACACGGCCCACTTTGTGGAATGGTCACAAGTGTTGTGACTTGTCACAGATGGTCTGATCCTAATCATTCGTGTTGTGGACATACGAGCGAGGGCATCCTATAGAAAGAGTTTGTATAAGATCTGACCACGAAGTGTTAATGTCTCGTTATATAACACCATTCATGACAGAGATTTCACTTCACTATGATGACCATATGTAACATGACCTCAATCTTGAGTGAGTTGGAAACTCCTGCCATTGATGGCGGTCCTTTGATTTGTATAGGTGCGAATAACCAGGTCGCCAATTCAAACCTACCATTTTGGGGATTCGTCTGATTTGGGAGCTCGGAACTTAACTACACAAGATGGAATTCACTTCTTCCCCGAGGCAGGGGTCAGTAGATAGATGGCTCCCTTAATGGCTGATTCCGGGGCTTGAAC